>NW_027644191.1:0-35211 GCF_032717465.1 Coenobita brevimanus
CCCTATGCCCTATACTTATACAAAATAATATATACCAAAATAAAATAAGGTAAGTGATAGTAGTAAACACCAGGAATTGGCTAATTATCACCTGACAACACCTCACATGCATTCATTCGCTACATTACCATGGTAATTTCCCCTTTGAATTATGCCTTGTAATCTATTTCTGTAATAAAAATATATATCAGAAAGGAAGGGAGAAGCCTAAGTGACATTTACATTCAACCTGGAACTACCTATTTCTTTATGTATTGCCGAGATTTTCTACCAATAATTTATTAGCATATAAGTTAGCAGCTGTCAGCCCCATTGTCACTGTCAACCCTTGCCTTCTCAGATAAGCCGCACCATCTAGTTCCTTGTCCTCTTCTGTGGTCAAAGCATGTCGCACTCGCGCCCCGCCATTTCTGCCGCTTCTGCGCCCATTGCAAAGGTCCCCATGACCTCTACACCCAGAAAAACTCGTGGGGGAAGCAGGAAAGGACTAAGTGACTCAGCAGTGGAACGTGAACTAGCCGAATTATCAATGGTGATGATGGATATTGATTTTGACCCTTCAGGGGATTCCTGTGATGAGCCGGGTGAGGAAATCGTGCCAGAAACTACTAGTACGAGTGCTTCAGTGTCCCAAGTTATCCCTAGCTCCAAGGGAAAGGAGCCGTTAGTGCAGCAAGGGAAGGAATTTGGGAAGGGAGTGAAAAGGCGGCGTGTTAGCCCCGGAACAATGGCCCCGCGTGACCCATGAGTCCCGAGTTGATTCACCTCCCCGTTCCCCAAGCCCCACTTCATTCATTTCTTCCTCTTCTGCTGAATTTTCTCCGGAGTCTTCGTTGTCGGAGTCACCACCAGCATCAACAGTGAAGGCAGGCCGTAGAGGAAGAGATAAATCCCTGACCCGTAAAAGTAGAGTTGTTAGTAGAGTAAGGGCTGCTAGTGCTGTACGGCAACCCAGGGTCAGTGCGAGTGACCTTGAACCTGATAAATCTGCCTCACAGCCACCCTCCACCCTCACCCACCCTACACCGCCACGACAGGGAATCCTGGACTCCTTCACGTGGACGGAAGGGTCCGATTTTGTCCCTGAACATCTCGATTTTGACGAGAGTTCCTCAGGAGTACAGCCTGCCTTCACTCTTGACGAGGATGCTGAGTGTGTGGACTTCCTTTTGGCCTTCCTCGATGACGAAGTCATGCAGCATATATGTGATGAGACCAACAGGTATGAATCACAACGTGCTGCAAGTGGTACAGGTGCAGCCAAGATGCAACAGTGGTTCATGCTGGGAGTGCCGGAGCTGTATGTTTTCTTCGCCCTCCTGCTTCTCATGCCACACTCAAAGAAGCATGAGTTGGAAGAATACTGGTCCATGGACCCCTTACTACCCTCACCCACCTTCAATAAGTACATGGCCAGAGATCGCTTCCGGAACATCATGGGAAACCTGCACTTTGCCGACAACAATGTACCTTCCCAAACCGACCCACTCTGGAAGATCTGGGAGATTCTGAGCAGAATGAAGGATAAGTTTATGACATTCTTCCACCCCTTTCAGAAGGTTGTCATTGACGAATCCTTGGTTTTGTTCAGAGGACGTCTTCGGTTTGTGCAGTACATTGCAAGCAAACGCCATCTCTTTGGAATCAAGTTCTTTGTACTGTGCGACTGTAAGACGGGGTACATCCTTGACTTCGTTATTTATTCAGCCAGCACTGTCGATCTTGATAAAACACACCCCCTTGACTTCTCAGGCTGTGTAGTGAAAGTGCTCTTTGAAAGGTATTTTGGTGGGAATCATGTGCTGTATACAGACAACTATTATACAGCACCGAAACTTGCCAAATACCTTTCAGAGCACGGCATCGGCTCCTGCGTCACTGTGAAGAGTAATCGTGCCCACTTCCCTAAATTCCCAGAGGCAGGAACCTCGCAGCGAGGAGACGTGCACCTACGCAAGTCTGAGAAGATGCTGACAATACGGTGGCATGACAAGAGGGTCGTGCACATGCTCAGCCACCGTACATAAGGGGAAATGACAGACAGTGGGAAGGTCCACCGTAGGACAGGTGAACCTGTGAGGAAACCTGATGCTGTGTTAGACTACAATATCAACATGCGGCTGGTGAACAAGTCCAACATGATGTTTGGAGAGATCGACTGCCTCAGGAAGAATACTAGGTGGTACAGGAAAATTTTTCTGCATCTCATAGACATGACGATGCTGAACGCCTTCATCCTGTACAAGATGAAGGTAAGCCACCCAAGTCCTTCTCCCTGAGGTTGTTTGCCAGGACTTGTGTTCAGCAGCTGCTTGAAAGATATGGTAGGGTGACAGCAGCAACTCCAGGCGCCATGCAGTAACACTTCCCGACAGACTTGAGCAGAGGGCGTACATGGATCGGCACAGACTGGTGCAAATGCCTGCCACAGGCAAGAGGAAGGCTGTGATCCGCAGGTGCCAGGTGTGTGCGCATACCACCCAACGCACACCTGAGCACAAACGCACCTCTTGGCAGTGCGCTGAGTGCCAGGTTCCCCCCTGTGTTACCTGCTTCTTTGATTACCACAGCCAGAAGCAGTTCTAAAAGTGCAAGTGGGAAAGGAAAATAATGTGAAAATAATGTGTAAATAATGTGTAAATAGCAAGTGAAAGTAATGGATGTACAGTACATATGACTGAACAGTGTAATATAGTTTTATGTTACTGAAAGTGACAGTGAATAACATAGTGTAAGTAAAATAGAAGTGTAAATATTGAAAATACAATAGAAAATGTAAATAGAAATGTAAGTAATTAGTAATATAAGAATATGAGTACAAATACTTGATGTTATAACAGTGAAAGTGAATCCGTGGCTCTCTACGTATTTTACTGAATGAAAAATTGAATGACTTCATTGAAAATAAACTAATACTACTGAAGGAAACTTATGGATAAAGACTCCAGATATATATGTTATAATATAGTACTAGAAATATAAAGTGTGAGGGGTTTTATGATTATTAAATGACAGAATACCAACAGGGAACTAGCGCAAGTGGGAAGGTCATACACGCTCGTAACTTTCATTGCTTTCACAGTGTTTTTTTGGAGTATGGATCCCAAACTACTTGATAATCATAGAGTAGTGTTTATAGTGTTAATATCTGGCTGTGGTAATCATATTACGGGTTGTCGGGAAGTGTAAAGTGGAGACTTCGTTACCCAAATTCAGAGGTCTCCACAAGTCCTACGGTAATCGACGAAGGCTCAACAAACATCGCAGGAGAAAGCTGAAGGTATGTGCCATATACATATGTAATTTTAATATTCTAGGACTAATAACTGATTTTTGGCAAATATTTTTTGAGAGTCTGTCGGAGCCCGAATAACCCCGCGGGACACGCAAAACATTGGGAAACATGCCCGGTGTAAGGGTTAAAGTGATCTCTCCATCTGCTCACTTTTTCTTCCTTCTCCACTAGTAATCTACGGTACCATTTTTATCTTTCACTCCCCTGCTAACTTCACTTCCACCCTGTCTTACTCTTTTCACTTCTTTCCAGAACATTTTCTTACAGTCCCTCCACTTTACACTCAAATTCCTTCCAAATTCCTCATCCACTCTCTTCTTTCTCTTACCAATCTTTTCACCTCTCTCTTTCTTTCTACATATAACTCTCTTCCGCCTCTCATCTTCTTCCACTTCCCTATTTCTCATCCATTCATTGTATGCTTTCTTCTTTTGTGCCACAGCCTGTCTCACCTCTTCAGTCCACCACACTGTTCCTTGCACCCCCCTCCGTCTTCTCTTCCTTCCACCCACCTCCGTCTTCTCTTCCCTCCACACACCACATCACATGCTGCACATATTTCTTCTATAAATATCCTACACACACCTTCCACGTCTCCCATCTGCTCCAATTCATATTTGCCCAATCGTTCCTCCACTTCTTTCTTATACTCTGCCTTTTTCTCATCCTCTTGTAACCTTTCCACTCTCCTTGCAACTACTTCCTCTCGTCTTTCCCTTCTTTTATTCCTCCATCTTACTTGAATCCTAATTCTGGCCACCATCAAGTAGTGGTCAGAAAGTCCACTCCCCTAACCTCTATTAGCTCTTGCATCCATTACACATCTTTGCATCCTTTCATCCACACACACATAAGCAATCATTGCCTTCCTTTCATTCAGTTCACCACCCACCCTTCTCATCACTCGCCATGTATACCTGTGGATCATTTTATGCCTGAAGAGGGTATTGGCTATCACCAACCCCCTCCCAGCTCAAATGTCCACTAATGCACTCCCATTCTCATCTATCTCAGCAGGCACATCCCACTCACCAACTATTCCATCCACCTTCACATTCCCAACTTTACCATTCATATCACCGATCAAAAACACTCTCTCATTCCTTCCAAACTTTTCCATGCACACTTCTACATTTGTCCAGAACTCTTCTCTCACTCTTCTAGCACGATCTTGCGTTGGCGCATACACACACACACAATCGCCCACATTTGTATTCCAACTTTCAACTTTACCCACACAATCCTTGACCCAACTGATCCATACTGTCTTATACTCCTCTTCCATCTTTTACTCACAACTATACATACTCCTTCCTTTGCCCTCTCATTCTCACCCACTCCTGCACATATACCCCATCCATACTCCCATTCTCTCACACTTTCTCCTCCCCATTTTGTTTCAGTTATTCCACATACATCCACTTTCGCACCCTCAAGCACCTGGACAATCTCTCTCTCACCTCATCATTCGCCCCTCATACATGGCACTATATTTTCGAAACTCATCGGCTGATTAAAAAGGCGCGGGCGTCGGGTGTAGTGCACAAAAGGTGCGTTTTTTTGAGGCCCAGGCTTGAACCTGGCTCGAGCCAGACTTAAGCCAAACGTCCATTCCCGTTTTTGCGGTGCCCAGGCTCAAGCCGGACTCGAGCCGCGCTTGAGCCAGACTCAAGCCAAGTTGATCCACCCCTGGAGCTGGCTTGAGGTAGCTCGAGCCCGGGAGTGTGACGTCATATGTAAACAAAGATGGCGTCTTCCATTGTGTTGTATGTACTGTTCTCACTTTTTTTTCAATATGCCATGAGTATGTGGCTTGCACCGATTGATTTTGATATACAGATATGCTAGAATTTACAGTTGATGCACGTGAGAGAAGAACATGTGTAGCTAGAGTGAATTGGACAGCTCGTTTGTGGTGCAGATCAGATCAGATGGTGTTCACTCAATATTGCTTTTGAATCAGCACAGGGCTGTTCGTTGTCAATTTTTTTTTATGTTTTAAAATACGTTTTCTAGTGTTCCATACTTCACAGAGGTATTTCTTGTTGTGGTAGAATTTTTTATCTGCGTCTTTTGCATATGTTAATAACTATGTTCTCTAAATTGCCTTCTTCTACCGCATATTTACTTCATATATCTTTTAATGCATTACAATTTTTAAAGAAATGTTCAAGAGTTTCTTCTTGTTTTACTACATAATTCACAATACGTATTTCCACCAATATACCTTGCTCTCCAGTTTAATTTTAAAGTGTTCAAGCAACATCTGTGCAGCAGCATAGAACCCTGTGTGTTTTCATAAAGTTTTTCTTCCTTAATGTCTAATTTTTTCTCTTTATAAAATATAATTGAGGATTTGTTTGTCAGTTCTTCTCTCCAACATTTTCTTTTTTTTCGTATTCATTTACCTTCTTTATTTCATCCTTTTTTAAATTGTCCAGTTGGTTAGTATTTCTTATGCTGATTTCCTTCATATATTCCTGAATATTTTTAATCCATGCATCTTTTTTTTTTTTTTTTCATACAGTTCTAAGAACACTTTTAATGCTAATGAATTATTTTCTTGCAGAAGAAAGCATATAATGAGTGGATGAGGAACAGGGGCGTCGAAGAAGCTGAGAGGAGGACGAGAGAGTTATATGTAGAGAGGAGAAGAGAGGTGAAAAGATTAGTAAAAGAGAGTAAGAAGAGAGTGGATGAGGAATTTGGAAGGAATTTGAGTGCAAAGTGGAGGGGATGTAAGAAAATGTTCTGGAAAGAGGTAAAGAGAGCTACACAGGGTGCCAACAAAGTTAGTTGGGGTGTGAAAGATAAAAATGGTAGATTACTAGTGGAGAAGGGAGAAAAAGTGAACAGATGGAGAGAACACTTTAATGAACAGGTGGAGTCCATCCAAGGAACACTGGTCTGTACTGCTCCTGTACAAAATAAAGGAGAAGAGTAAAGGTTTCCTTGGTGACTCACATATTTCTGAAGAAATCAAGATCTTTCTGATCCAGGTGATCACTGAAGCCTTTCTGCTTTCCATGTGATTCTCTGCACCAACCCAAAGGAACATAATGTAATTATAAAGTATGGTTTTGCTAATATTCTTAATATATATATTTTTGAGGGGGTGGGGGGACACATTGACCTAACAGCAAAGTAGCTCACTGAAGGGAACACCTGAATGGAATGAGGGTCAGTTTTTAGTTTCACACAACCACTGATCTTTACATCAAATCTGAGTGTTTCCAATGGTTTTTGGTGTGATTCATTTGATTTTGCCCTTCAAATCTATTGCCAATCAATGGTTTCAAAGGAATGAATATTTTTGCAATCACCTTAGAAGCAACGTTGGGTCTGGTTAGTACTTGGATGGGTGACCGCCTGGGAACACCAGATGCTGTTGGCATCCCTACGTCAAGTGGGGTTGGTGGAGGACTAGTGCCCCTCCCTGTAAAACAATTAACTCTAAGCCCTTGGCCACCCTGTCTGGGATACATGGCGTCTGGCAATGAATGAATGAATGACCTTAGAATCCACTATTTCTTTTTAGAAATAAAGGTCAAAATGAACAGAATGACATCCAAAACCATAGGAAACAGTCAGGTTTGATGAAAAAATATGTACTCTGGGCCTACTATTTACCCTAACCCAACCCAACCTAATGTAACCTAACCACCTAACCTAACCTAACCCAACCCAACCCAACTCAACCTAATGCAAGTATTATTCATTTGCGAGCAAAGTGCATATAATGAAAAATGGTCTATATTGGCCCAGAACTTATTTGGTAAACTTATGTTTCTAAGAATCTCTGATTGTGGAATCTAAAAATTGTCCGAATTGAGCACTACCAGATACCCAATAATCACAAGGCAATGTGACCCTATGGCAGAAATTCCCCACACATTCAATACGTTGTTATCACAAATGAGTATCATCTTGATAATTCCTTTCCCCTGAAAGTATGCACTGATAAAGAGTTCATAATGCAGGTACAGTTCGTGCAACATACAGAGAGTGCTGCCTGTTGCATGCAGACCTGAATGAACCAGACATGCACTCATACAGCTTGTTGGCCAACTTAATACTTAAATGGCCAATCATCTGCACCCAAAAGAAAAATATATATAAATCTGGCAGGCACAACATCTGCATGATGAAGTTAGCTCATCTTCTACCAAACTGAATAAGGCATGCCAAACTCTTGTCTGGATGATCCTACATTCAAATTTTATCCAACCAACATATAGTCAGCTGCCTAGGCTCATCATTGTCGTTACCAAAATATTTGACAAACTCATTACCTGCTGCCAAGAAAACTATTGGCCTATGAAGCCTCTTCTCAGCTACCTAGTCATAAACAGACTCTTATCAAAAACCGCCTTAAACTCATACTCCTGACATGATCTAACCAGTAATACAACCATAATTTTTTTTTTTTTTTCAATGTGTAGATGGGAAGTGGGAGGTACAAATGTGGAGATACTTGTGTTGGGGTATGTTCACCTTATACAATCAGCTTCAGACAATTATGGAAGTTTGATTTTCCTTAATAGTAAAACAATGGCTGTAAATTTACTGGCGCTGCCAAGCCTAATAAGTACGTAAAATGAAGCAATAACCTATTATCAGACTTTTACTCGCCAAACTTTTGATAATGTCAGATCTTACGAATATCAAAACCTAACCAGTCCATGATTCCAGTTGTTTCCTACCATCAACAACATAACTTTTTGACCACATTACAAACATGATGGTCACAAATGTGTTGTCTCCAGCATTATTATTAAGCTTGCTGCCACTACACCATAATATCAATAAGAGTTCTGTCTACTTTCCCATACACTGTCACTGAGAGTACCATGTTCCTAGGGTTGTCAACAAGCACCCTAAGTTTGTAAATTAAAAGCTTTCCTTATATAATGCCATTCATATTTCCAGTGGTTAACACAGCTGCTTTATGTACCTAGTGCCTGTTGCCATTAAAGACGACAACACAGTGACCTGGCTCATGTATTCCACTACAAGAGTGGACACAACAGTCGCAGACTATTGTGTCTCTGCAAACAACGGAAAAGTTCCCATCTGGAGGGAAGAACTACTGCTTAGATCGAAAATATATGATTCTCCAATATCTGCCATGTTGCTTAGCGTCATCAGCTGACCGGGGTGTTTGTTTACATTCGTCAGTACGGCTCGAGTACTGTTTTTGCGGTGCCACTTTAGCTTAAGCCAAAGAGCGAAGCCAGGCTTGAGCCTCAGGCCTCACAAAAACGCGCCTTAGTTTTTTGGTGATATTTGAGAATTTTAATGGTGTATATATATATATATATATATATATATATATATATATATATATATATATATATGTATATAAAATAAGGCGGTTTTCATTTTAAGGTATGGTCCTATGGTGTATGGTATGGGATGTGCCTCTGAACCGACACTGCAGTTCACCATCCACTTCCTGGGGCAGGGGGAATGGGGAGAGTCTAGAGCTGTTGGCAGGCCCAGGTGGATTCTTCATTCCGGCTCCGATGATTGTTTGGGCTCCGATGATTCCTCGTTTGGGCTCTGATGACTCTTCGTCCAGGCCCTGATGATTCCTTGTCCGGGCAGGTCCTACAGCCAAGCTCGTCGATTCCTCCGAAGGGAAGATGCGTACTCCAGTGTTGACTGCTATGGCAGGTAAATATAAAGATAATTTAAATTGGTGTGAGCAGGTGGAGATTGTCCGACGTGAAAGGATTGAACTTGCTGGTGAATCTCTTGAGTGTGTGGAAGAGTTTTGTTATTTGGGAGACATGTGTGCTGGAGGTGGAGCTGGAGCTAGCTCTGTGGCTAGGGTGAGAAGTGGTTGGAAGAAGTTCAGGGAGCTCTTGCCTCTCCTGACATTGAGAGGGCTCTCCCTACGTGCTAAGGGGTTTTTGTATGCAGCATGTGTTAGGAGTGTAATGCTGTATGGTAGTGAGACCTGGGCAGTGAAGGAGGAAGATATTCGCCGGCTCAGACGTACAGAAATGACAATGATTAGGTGGATGTGCAGTGCGTCCCTGCGTCCAAGGCCTGGAGGGGCTGGGTTTACGATGGAAGAGTTGAGAGGTAGGATGGGACAGGAGTGTATTGGTGTTGTGATGAGGAGAGGTAGATTGAGGTGGTTTGGACATGTGGAGAGGATGGGGGATGATAATTGGGT
Organism: Coenobita brevimanus; assembly: GCF_032717465.1. Lineage (NCBI taxonomy): Eukaryota > Metazoa > Arthropoda > Malacostraca > Decapoda > Coenobitidae > Coenobita > Coenobita brevimanus. The sequence goes on from NW_027644191.1 coordinate 9,480, forward strand.
GAGGAAGGTGAGAAGTGTTAATATTGGGGGTGGGGTTATGAGGGGTAGACCGAGAAAGACATGGGACGAGGTCATTAAGTGTGACCTTAGGGTTAAGGGACTGAACAGGGAGGCTACAATGGATCGTGCAGCGTGGAGAGCCGCCATTAGGTGACCAAGGCCGACACATGGAAGCATGTTGGAGCCTTTAAAAACGAAACGAAATGAACGAAAAGCTCCGTTATCTGTAGGGATTAGGTTGTCCACTCAAGAATTTTTTTAAATCGAGGGCATCATATCTGCATAAAAACTCGCAGTGTATGAGTATTTTTTTTTTTTAAATCAGGCGCATCATATCTGCATAAAAACTCATGAGTATTTTTTTAAAATCGAGCGCATCATATCAGCTTATTAACTTCATGTGAGTATTTTGTTTAATCGAGCGCTTCATATCGGCATAAAAACACCTTCTTATGAGTATTTGTTTTTTAATTGAGCACTACATGGCAGCATAAAAGCTCTAGTGTATGAGTATTTTTAATAGAGGGCATCATATCAACATAAAAGCTATCTGTGAGTATTTTTTTTTAATCGAGCACTTCATATCTGCATAAAAACTCCTGTATATGAGTACAGGTATTTCTTTTAATCGAGCGCTTTATATCAGCATAAAAACTGCGTATGAGTTTTTTTTTTTTTTTTTTTTTTTTTTTTTTTTTTCCTATTAAGTGCCTTGTATGAGCAGGAAGACTAGTACTAATGGGTACTTTTTCATATCAAGCACCACATTTGCACAGGAAAACTCTGAACATATGTATACTGTATTTCTTTGTACTGGGGACTTTGTGTAAGTGGAATAGCTTATGTATGGGTATTTTTTTCATACTGGGTATGTCATGTGAACAGGAAAATAATTAGAAATCGGTATTTTTTCACATCGAACATCTTGCATGCACAGGAAAGCTTTTGCATGTGGATATTTGTTTGTATTGAGCACTTCGTGTAAGTGGGAAAGCACCTATGTATGGGCATTTTTTCATATTGAGCACCTCATATTAGCAGAAAGACTTTTACATATGGGTATTTTTTCATATTAAGACCTTGTATAAATAGAAAGACTTTTACGTATGGGTAGTTTTTCATATCAAGCACCTCGTATAAGCAGAACAACTCTTACGTATGGGTATTATTTCACATCGAGGTCTTGTATTGCCGGAAGACTCTTATGTATGGGTATTTTTTCATATCCAGTGCCTCATATCAACAGGAAAACCATTACATACAGGTATTTCTTTGTATTGAGCACTGCCGATAAGAGGGAAAGCTTACATACAGACATATTTCATATCGACCACATTGTATAAGCAGGAAGACTCGTACGCGTGGGTTTTTTTTTTTTTCATTGAGTGCTGATACAAGGCACTCAGTGGAAAAAAAAAAAAACATATGTAAGAGTCATCCTGCTTAAATGAAGTGGCCACTCCTTATGGGATTAGGGCGTCTGACGATAGATAGATAGCCTCGTGTCAACAGGAAGGCTACAGGCAGACCCCGAGATACGATATGCCTAGATGCGATTCACCCGCATAGCGATGGGGGTAGAAATACCATCCTACCCCACTGAACGATGGCCAAACCCCGGTATGCCTTTTATTTTTTTTTATTTTATTATTTTTTTTTTTTTAACAAATTTTTTGTTTAGATTGATTTATAAAGTGCTTTTAGACATAGAATAATGTGTTTTAGTCACAGGTGGAGTGAACAGTGTCATTTTGGGGTACAGTTTACTAAGTTTGATTTTTTCCAGACATATTTAATGAATTTCAGATTTTATTTTTGGGTTTAGGTGAGGTCTATCTACCTATCTATCTATTACCAGACGCCTCAATCCCATTCGGGGTGGCCACAAACAAATCGCCTCCACGTCGCCCTGTCCCCTGCCATTTCACTGCCCTGCTTCCAACTCACACCCCATGTTTTTAGGCTTAGTTAGCTTGTTTTAAAGCTATTTAGGGTTAAGGTTAGCTAGAAACTTGTTTTTGGACTCATTTGAGTGGGTTTAGGACTTGGTTGGGTGGAAACCCAAGGCACCAAAATGCATCCCTATACTGTACTTCGCATGTTAAATCAACCCTGAGTTACAATATGCCACCTAGTGATGGGTTTTTACTTAAACAATTGCATCATTAAACCGGGGTTTGCCTGTACTACATATGGATAATTTTTAAACAGGGCACATCTTATAAGTGGGCAGCTCTTATGTATGGGTGAAGCCAACAGGTCTGTACGTTGGCAGCTCTTATGTGTGGGTGAAGCCAACAGGTCTGTAAGTGGGCAGCTCTTATGTATGGGTATTTTTACCTGTGGTGAAGCTGACAGGTCTGTATATCTGGGGATCTTTTTCATATTTCTCCTTCTGGAATATCTGCTTTTGGAGAGCTCAGAGCAAAATTCTTATGAAATACAAAGTTGTTCAGGTTGAAATTTTGAATCGATTTTATCATGTCAGCTGTTCCGTTGGCTGACACATCAACTGACTGTTATGTGACTTTCTGTTTGGATTATAAAGAGTCATTTTAGTGACTTATGAAATGCAGAGTTCCTTGGCTTGAAATTTTGAGTTGAATTGACATGTTAGCTGTTGCATCAGCTGATTATTTAGCAGTTTTCAGTTTTGTCCATAAGAAGGCCTTTTAATAAAACAGTTTCACATTCTACGAGTTTCAAAGAAACTTTTTAAATTGGCTGCAATAGTTTTGCTGCAGGTCTATGAAGATAGTTTCTTCTTATTTCATATTGAGCACCTCGCATAGAGAGGAGGAGTTGCATATGGGTAGTTTTTCATATCCACTACCTCATCAGCAGGAAAACCTCTCTCTCTCTCTCTAAATCTATCTATAGCATATCTAACAACAGTATAACCAGACGCCATAATCCCATAAGGGGTGGCCATTTGTCTTTTGAGTTAGTTGTTTTTCCATATGTATATTTTTGTGAATGGAGGGCCTTGTGTAAGCAGGCAAACCAGCCTATAGATATTTTTCCACAAAGCAGATTATATAACCTGGATAATATATCTATCTATCTATTGCCATACTCCATAATCCCATACGGGATGGCCACAAACAAATCGTCTCCACGTCACCCTGTCCCTCGCCATTTCCCTGCCCTGCTCCAAATTCACACCCCCCTCTCTCATATACCTCTCCACTCCATCCCTTCATCTCATCTTTGGCCTCCCTCTCCCTGATGTATGAAAATATCTTAGCAGGGGGAAGTCCACATATCGCTTTTTTCGGAGTTTCGCTTTTTCGGAATGGCTTGGGCTCCAGATACTCTGTTCTAGTGAGGTTTTATTGTATGTAGAATTGTTTTCAAAAAAGGAAATATTGGGTAGGGAAATGTGGTGGTGGTGGTGGTGGTGATGATGGTAGGGGTGGTGGTGGTGGTGGTTATGATGGTTGGGGGTGGTGGTGGTGATGGTAGGGGGTGGTGGTGGTGGTGTTTATGGTAGGTGTTTATGGTGGTGGTGGTGGTGATAGATGGTGGTTGTGATGATGGTAGGTGGTGGTGGTGAGGTGGTGATGATAGATGGTGGTTGTGATGATGGTAGTGGTGGTTTGTGGTAGTAATTATGGTGGTGGTTATCCTGTGTGAAATCAATCATTATCATTGGTGTAACTCTCATCATCATCATCATCCTATAGATAATGTGTATATGTGTGTGTGTGTGTGTGTGTGTGTGTGTGTGTGTAATTGTTCTTACCTAATTGTATCTTTACAGGAATGAGTCAAGCTCGTACTCCTGTGTTTTAAACCATATTTATCGTACATATCCTTAAATTTGTGAATTGTTTTGGCACAGTATTTCATTTGGTAGTGCATTCTGGTGATCAATTGCTATATTTGGGAAACTAAATTTCCTTACGTCTTTATCACCTCACCATGCAGTTTTTTGCAGTGTCCTCTTGCTGATGCATCCCCATAGGTTAAGTAATCATTTATGTCTATTTTCTCCTTCCTGATACGCATTTATATAGCATAATCATGTCACCTCTTTTCCTTCTCTCATGTAGTGTTGGTAGATTCAGTTTTTTTAGTCTTTCTTTGTAGCTTAGATCCCTTCAGCTTGGTACCCATCTTGTAGCAGCCCTTTGAACTTTTTCGATCTTGTCTATGTGTTTTTTGAGATGAGGACTCCAGACTACTGATGCATATTCCAGGGTTGGTCTGATGAATGATGTTATTATCTTTCTTAGCATGTCTATGTGAATGCTGTTCTCATATTTGCAAGCAGTGTATACATGTTCCTTACCTTCTCACTGATGTGGTCAGCCAGAGATAGTCTGTTATTGATAATCACACCTAGGTCCTTCTCTCTTTCTGATGTGTGTAGGGTTTATTTCCTAACTTATAATCCCAATCAGTCTTTTTCCACTTTTACCAAACTTGATTACATGACACTTGTCCACATTGAATTCCATTTGCCATGTATTACTCCATTTATGAAGTTTATTTAATTCTTCTTATAGCTCTTTACAAGAGTCTGTGTTAGTAATTCTCCTTTGTATTTTTGCATCATCTGCAAACATATTTAGATAGCTTTCATTTCCAGTGTTACTCTCTGTATCATTTATATACACTAAAAACATGATTGGTGCCAGCACTGAGCCCTGTGGAATTCCACTAGTCACTTCTCTTCCATGATGAGTAATTTCCCCTTAGTACTGTTCTCATTTCTCTTTTTATGAGAAAATCTTGCATCCAAAAATACAGTTTGCCTCGAATTCCTCCTTGATGGTACAGTGTCCATAAAAGTCTTTGGTGTGGTACTGTGTCAAATGCTTTCATGAAATCTAAATAGATACTGTCCACTCATCCTTCTCTTTCCTGTAATGTGTCTGTTACTCTGTCATAGTAGCTCAACAGATTAGTAACACATGATTTTCCTTTTCTGAAACCAAACTGTCTTTCTGTTATGATATTGTGTTCTTCTAGATGATTTACCCAAGCTTTTCTTATAAGCTTTTCTAATATCTTGCTTACAACACTGGTTAGTGATACTGGTCAGTGGTTGAGTGGATTTTGTCTATTCCCTTTCTTGAATAAGGGAACAATGTTTGCTTTCTTCCAAATATCAGGTAGTTTACCTTGTCTCAAGGATTTCTTGAAAATTAAAGATAATGGTTTACTTAACTCCTTTGCACATTCTCGTAGTACCCAACATGAAATTTCATCAGGACCATTTGCTTTTCCTTTGTCTAATTTACTTAACTCCTCCTGTATTACTTTTTCTGATATTTGTATATCTGGTAGTGTGTGTGGGCATGCATGTTCCACATAGTCCCTCTAAAAAAAATTTTCTTTAAAAACTGATTGGAAATTCTTTAGTGCTTCACAAATATCCTTCTCTTATGTATAGGTGATTCCCTTGTCTGTAATGGATTGTATTTTATTTTTTACTTTGTGTGTGTGTGTGTGTCTAATGAGAGAGGAGGGGGAGGAAAGGGGGGGGATGGAGGGGAGAGAGGAGGTAAGGAGGGATGGAGGGAGAGAGGAGGTAAGGGGGATGGAGGAAAAGTGTTTTTCAAGGAGGAGGAAGAGGGAAGAAAGATTGATGACAAGAGATGGAGAGAGAAGGAGGAGTGAGGAAGGAAAGAAAAAAGAACAATAGACAGAAGTAGAGTAAATAATTGGGGGGAACTATTGGGGGTGGAGGGAAGGGAGGATGTAAAGAGGGAGAGGGGCAGGAGGAAGAGTGCTTTTCAGGGAGGAGGAAGAGGTGGAAGGAAGACAAAGGAGAGAGAGAGAGAGAGTGTTGGAGGAAAGAGGGGGGGGGAGAACTAGTGGGGGTGGAGGGAAGGGAGGATGTCAGGAGGGAGGAGAATTGGAGGAAGAGTGCTTTTCAGGGAGGAGTGTTTTTCAAGGAGGAGGAAGAGGGAAGAAAGATTGATGACAAGAGATGGAGAGAGAAGGAGGAGTGAGGAAGGAAAGAAAAAGAAAGGAGAGAGAGAGGTAGAGGAAAGATGGGGGGGAACTAGTGGGGGTGGAGGGAAGGGAGGATGTAAAGAGGGAGAGAGGCAGGAGGAAGAGTGCTTTTCAGGGAGGAGGAAGAGGTGGAAGGAAGACAAAGGAGAGAGAGAGAGAGAGTGTTGGAGGAAAGAGGGGGGGGGGAGAACTAGTTGGGGGTGGAGGGAAGGGAGGATGTCAGGAGGGAGGAGAATTGGAGGAAGAGTGCTTTTCAGGGAGGAGGAAGAGGTGGAAAGAAAAAGGAAGACAAGGAGGAGAAGGAAGGAAGGAAGGAGAGAGAGAGGTGGAGGAAAGAGGGGCTGTGAAGGGAGGGAGGGAGGAGGGGGGGAGGAAACTAGTGGGGGGGAGGGAGGGAGGGAAGGAATGCGGGGGCAGGTGGAATGTGCCGGCTTTTGGTCAGTCAGGCTCCAGCAATTACAGGGGAAGGGTCTGCAATTTTGGTAAGATATTTTTCCTTTCTCTTTCCAATAAGTATTTTTTCTCTCCAGTTATTACCATTCTCTCTCCATGAATTGCTTCTGTGGTGATATTGATTTTAATTTGTATTGTAAACAGGCCTGAGTGTTTCTAAAGCCTACTCAGATGATTGAAAGGGTAAGAAAGTAACATAACAGAGCTGGGTGTGAACTCTGGGGTGGGGTGTATGTATGTGGAGCTTGGGTTGTGTGTGTATTTTTTTTTTTTTTTTTTTTGTGTGTAGATTTTGGGTGTGTATGTATGTGTGTAGATTGGGGTGTTTGTGTGGAGTTTGGATTGTGTGTGTGTGTGGATTTGGGTGTGTGTGTGTAGGGTTTGGGTGTGTGTGTAGATTGGGGGTGTATGTGGAGATTTTGGGTGTGTGTGTGTGGATTTGGGGTGACTGTGTGGAGTTTGGGGTGTCTGTGTGTGTGGAATTGTGGTTTTGTTTGTGTATGGATATTTTGATTTTTTATTGAGATTTTCTTGTGATGGCTTATAAGGAATATTCTTTTTCAGGGGTGTGAGTTGGGGAGAAGGCAGCCTGATAGTGAAGAAGAGGAAAAAAGACCTGGATGTTCAGCAATTGGCCATGTAGCTGTAGAGAGACTGCTACCACAACCACAACTACTGCAACCACAACTACCCCTACCTCAACTACATCTACCACAACTACCACAACCACAACCTTCTTTGAGGGACATTTAATTGGATACTTATTAGGTGAATATGCCAGAACCTTCTGTTTTATCTATCTATCGCCATATGCCTCAATCCCGTTTGGGGTGGCCACAAACAAATCACCTCCACGTCGCCCTGTCCCCTGCCATTTCACTGCCCTGATCCCAACTCACACCCCCCTCTCTCATATACCTCTCCACCCCATCCCTCCATCTCATCCTTGGCCTCCCCTTCCCTCTTCCCCCTACACTTCACTCACATACAGTACACTCTCTTCGTCAGTCTCTCACCCTCCATCCTCTCCACATGGCCAAACCACCTCAGTGTGTTCCTCATAACGCTTCCTATCACATCCACACCACAACGTTCCTTTATATCCTCATTCGTCAGCCTGTCTCTCCATGTGACTCCAAAGGCTCCTCTTAAATAACTCATTTCCACTGCTCTCACTCTTGACTTGTGTCCTTCCAACAACGTCCAAGCTTCACTTCCATACATTAGAGTTGGTATCACAATACTGTCATGTAGTAACTTTTTCACTTGCATGCTCACTTCCCTGTTTATCACTGCTTTCAAAGAACCAGCAACCTTTCTTCCCTGCTGTACCCGTTCAAGCACTTCACCCTCCAAACCTCCATCCTTACTCATCACATTACCCAAGTACTTAAAACATACTCACATTTTCCAATTCCTCACCATCCAACCTCGCTGTACATTCACTGACTTCACCTCTCAAAGACCATCACTTTACTCTTCCCTACGTTCACCTTTAGATTCCGTTTCTTACACACACTCCCAAACTCATCCACCAAGCCTTGCATCTCCCCTTCGTCTTCACTTAACAACACAGTATCATCTGCAAACAACAGTACAGGGAGTTTCCAAACACTATCCTCTCTCACCAGGGCCACTCCAGCATCCACTACCCTACCTTGTATCTCTTTTATTACCCCATCCATGTACAGATTGAACAGCCATGGAGACATGACACATCCCTGTTTCAACCCAACCTTCAAAGAGAAAAATTCACTTAGTTCACCATCCACACGCACTGCAGCCTTAGCACAATCATACATACTCTTCACAGCATTCAACAACTTCCCATCTACTCCATATATTCTTAATACTTTCCACAATCCTTGTCTATCCACCCTGTCATAAGCTTTCTCCAAATCCATGAAAGCTGCATACAACTTCTTTCCCTTCTCTAGAAACTTTTCCACTAAAGATCTAAGAATATCTGATCTACACAACCTCTTCCCTTCCTAAAGCCTCCCTGTTCTTCCCCAACTAATTCCTCTGTTCTTTCTCTAACTCTGTCCATAAGTATCCTACCATACACTTTTCCTATTATACTAAGAAGACAGATGCCCCTATGATTACCACACACTTCTTTTTTCCCTTTTCCTTTGTACAAGGGAATAATTATACCTGACTTCCAATCCTCCGAGACTCTACCTTCCTCCCGGGCCAATCTGCACATCTTCCACATCCGTTCTACCACTATCTCTCCCCCATGCTTCAGCATTTCACCACACACTCCATCAATTCCTGGGGCTTTCCCCAATTTAACACTCTTCATTGCTTCCAGAACTTCTATCCTACTGATTTCTTCCTGTCTTCTCACCCTCCTTCTCCCAGCCATTCCCCAGCCACTTACTCTCATTACTTCCATCCTCTATGTTGAACAGTTCCTTAAAGTGTTCTCTCTATCTGCTCACTTTTTCTCCCTTGTCCACTAGTAATCTACCATTTTTATCTTTCACTCCCCTGCTAACTTCACTTCCACCCTATCTTCCTCTCTTCACCTCTTTCTAGAACATTTTCTTACAGTCCCTCCACTTTACACTCAAATTCCTTCCAAATTCCTCATCCACTCTCTTCTTACTCTCTCTTACTAATCTTTTCACCTCTCTATTTCTTTCTACATATAACTCTCTCTTCCGCCTCAACTTCTTCCACGCCCCTATTTCTCATCCATTCATTGTATGCATTCTTCTTTGTGCCACAGCCTGTCTCACCTCTTCAGTCTACCACGCTGTTCCTTGTACCCCCTCAGTCTTCTTATTATTATTATTGTTATTTTAAGCATACTACTTCCACCTGGCTTTTTATGGAGGGGTTAGGTATATTTTTCCCAGCTAATTTCTAAAAATAATTTGAGTTTTTAGTGACAGATTCCCAGCCTTCACAGTTTATGGCCAAGTGTAGCCTGATTGGGAGGGTAATTTTGGCTAGTAACCAAGGAGACATTCCATACTCATGACCAGGGCTCTGTAAAACCTCTAACCCCTTTTCTGTTAATGACCAGGTGTAGTCAGATTGGAAGGGTAATTTTGACTAGTAACCAAGGAGACTTATGACCAAGGCTGTTCGTAAAGATCCTTAACCCCTTTTCAGTTACTTTATGGCCAAGTGTAGAGATTGGAAAGGTAATTTTGACTAGTAACCAAGGAGCTTCATGACCAAGGCTGTTCGTAAAGATCCCTAACCCCTTTTCAGTTACTTTTTTGGCCAGGTGTAGTCAGATTAAATCATTCCATAACTAAGGTTCATAAAATTCCATGCAAAGACTATGTAAAGATTCCTAACTCCCTTTCAGTTACTTTATGGCTGTGTAGTCAGATTGAGATGGTAATTTGGGCTAGTAACCAAGGAGACTCATTCCTTAACAAAGGCTAAAATTCCATGCAAGAACAGAATTATGTAAAGATCCTTAAGCCTTTTTTCAGTTATTTTATTGCCAAATACAGAGATTGGAAAAGTAATTTTGACAAGTAACCAAGGAGACTCATGACCAAGGCTCTCTGACCCTTTATTCAGTTACTTCTTGGCCAAGTGTAGTCAGATTGGAAAGGTAATTTTGACTAGTAACCAAGGAGACTCATTCCCTAAGACTCAAATTTCATGCGACAACTTTTCAAAGATCCCTAACTCCGTTTTAGTTAATACCAGGTGTAGTCAGATTGATGCTTTTGATGTGTATTTTGACTAGTAACCAAGGAGACTCATTCCCTAACCAAGGCTCCAATTCCATGCAGCAACTATTCAGAGATCTCTAAGTCCTATTCAGTCAGTGGTTGGCCAGGTGTAGCTAGATTGGAAAGATAATTTTGACTAGTAACCAAGGAGACTCATGACCAAAGCCCTATGTAATGATCCCTAGCCTGATTTCAGTTACTTTATGGACAAGTGTAGTCAGATTGGGAGGGTAATTTTGACTAGTAACCAAGGAGACTCACAACCAAAGCCCTACGTAGTGATCCTTAGCCTAATTTCAATTACTTTTTGGCCAAGTGTAGGCAGATAGGAATGGTAATTTTGACTAACCAGGAGACTCATTCCCTAACTAAGGCTAGTATTCCATACAGGAACTATGTAAAGATCCCTCACCCCTTTTCAATAAGCTGATGGCAAGTAGTAGTCAGATTGATGGTAATTTTGACTAGTAACCAAGGAGACTCATTCCTTACTCATGACCAAGGAGGCTCTTCATAATTTTCAGTTTATGGCAAAGCAGTCAGATTGGGGGGGGGGGGTAATTCTGGCTATTAACCAAGGAGACTTATTCTTTACTCATGACCAAGGCTTTGTAAAGATCCCTAGCCCCTTTTCAGTTAATTGATGGGCAGGTGTAGTCAGATTAGGAGGGCAGTTTTGACTAATAACCAAGGAGACTGTCACAATAGCTTTGCCCAGGTGTTCATTCCTTTGTAAATTATTTCACATAGCGCATTGGCAGGAAAAAAGCAATGGTATGGCTGTACAGTCATCCCATAGCACTTCTTTGTGACTAGCATCATGTTCTAGTGTTTATCTGATTACAATTCAGCATTCAGAATGGAGAGATGGCAATTTTAGGCCAAGGTAAAGTAAAAGCAAGCTAGTAACGAAGGAGACTCATAGCACTTGTTCATGACTAGCATCAAATTTTAGTTGTAAATTGGAATAGTAACCAAGGAGACTTATTCTTGACTCAAAACCACAGCTCATCAGATGCAACCACATCTTCGTATTTTTTGTGGGAGTGACCAGTCAGATTTTAGTAGTTGTAAATTGGAATAGTAACCAAGGAGACTCATTCCTAACTCATAACTACAGCTCGTCAGATGCATACACATCTTCGTATTTTTTTGCAGGAGTGACTGATTCAGAAGTGGCTATAGGTATAAAAACAACTTTCCACTTTGAATACATGGCTGTAAAAAATTTTATTAGAATATGATGCTATGCCCTTCTTTTTGGTTTAAAATATCATAGCATCATGAATTTTGAATTGTAACTGTAGATGAGTAGAATGTTGCTAGTCATGAAGAAGTGCTGTGGAAAGGGTACTCTATAGCATTACCTTGTTCTGCCACTGAACTGTGTGAGATTGACTGCGTAAGGCAAAATATAGGCCAAGTAGAAGGTAGAAGAAGTAGTGCTATTTACTGTATAACTGTCTACTCTAAATGTGAATAATTTGTATTATGTTCCTACAATCATTGCAGTGGTGTTCCTGTGGCGGCCTTGGGTTTGTGTGGGTGTAAGTGAAGTACAAGAAAGCAGGGTTCCAGAGAGATGGCAGTGTGATGGCGGTTCAAGAGGAGTGAAGGGAGACTGCCTGGAGAACTCAGAGTAGCAGAGGGGCCACGACTGCTTGGAGAGGTTGAAATCTGTTGTGATGGGTATAATACTGTCTCCTGTCTCTCCTGTCTGTTTTTCTTGTCTCTTGTCTCTCCCTCTTGTCTTTGTCTCTCGTCTTTTTCTCTCTCTCATGTCACTCTCTCATGTCTGTCCCTCTTGTCTGTCTGTCTCTTATCTGTCTCTTTTCTGTCTTTCTCTTGGCTTCCTCTCCTGTTTGTCTGTTAGTGTAGGCAGGTAACTATGGAGGGTTGAATTGAGCAAGGACTCTCATTCTTACATTATAGCCAAGAATGAGATGGAGGGATGGAGTGGAGAGATGGGGGGTGGGGGGGGTGTAAGTTGGAGGGATGGAGAGTAGATACAAGTAGATATGGGAGTGAGAATGTGTGTACGAGGGATGAGTGTGGGTAGATATGGTGGAGGGAGGGTGTGAGTTGGAGGGATGGAGATGAGAGGGGGTGTGTGAGTTGGAGGGATGGCAGTGAAATGGCAGAGGACGGGACAGTGTGGAGGAAATTTGTGGCCACACCATACAGGATTAAGATGTCTGGCAATAGATAGATTAGATAGATATATAACTGAATTTCCAGCAAGCACACTGTATTGATGTGGGAGTGGTAGTTATGTCCAGTGAAAACATGTAGTAACCAAGGAGACTCATTCATACCTCCATAACTATAAAATTAATGACTGTAATTAATTAAGTACTAAATTTGTGAGAATGGGCCAGTTCCACCAGGTGAAGGACAGACTACAGTATAGCTAAGTGGCAAGATTATTTTTTCCTTGGTTAAGAAATCTAAGTGAGATGGAAACACAGATTTTACTCTTAAATTGGTATAGCTTTTTGTCCTTTTGTGGAGGGATACAGCTTAATGCCAGATTGACATTATTTTGCCTGTACACCTTTCTCATAGCCCAGAGGTCAGCAACCCTTAAAGCTACAAGAGCCATTTAGAAGTTTCAAAAAATGTAGTACTCTTGGAACCGCAATACAAAAAATTCTCAAACTGAAATCTGCAGTATTCTAAACAAAACATTACGGTAATACTGTTTGATCTACTTATAGTATATTGTAGATCTTTTCCAAGTTTCATAACAATGTAGTACTCTTGGAGCCGCAATACAGAAAATTCTCATAAACCGAAATCTGCAGTATTCTAAATCTAAACAAAACATTACGGTGATATTGTTTGATCTGCTTATAGTATAGATCTTATCAAAGTTGAATGAAAAATCTAATGTTGCCTTGCATGTATAATATGATGCCTTTGTTCTGAAAGAATAAATGGTTATTTATGAAGCTCCTGGAGCCACAAAAGTGTCCTAAGAGCCTTGTGCGGCTTCTGAGCCGCAGGTTGCCAACCTCTGCCATAGCCCTTCTTTAGCATAATTAACAAGTCATTTAGATACGTGTGTTAGAGCAGTTAACAGACTATACAGTAGACTATGCAAGAATGATTAGGGAACAGTTGATACGTTATGACCTAAGTTTTATCCAGTGTGGGTGAAGGCATTGGTAAAGTATATGGTATATCAACATAGGTGCAGTCATAGAAATTTACTGTCCATTGCATTGGGCATGTGGAGAGAATGGAGGATGACAACTGGATGCAGCGGGGGAGAGGTGTGTGTGTTGAGGGTAGAGTTAAGGGGTAAATTGAGATGGTTTTGGGAGGCAAGATGGGGCTGGAGTGTATTGGTGTTGTGATGTGAAGAGGATAGACTGAGATGGTTTGGGAGGAAGGATGAGATTGGAGTGTAGTGGTGTTGTGATTAGGAGGGGTAGACTGAGATGGTTTGGGCATGTGGAGAGGATGGGGGATGACATTTGGGTGTGGAGGGTGAGAGGTGTGAGCATGGAGGGTAAAGTTGAGAGGCAGACTGAAAGACCTGGGATGAAGTCAGTGTCCTCAGGGATAAAGGGCTGGACAGAGAAGCTGCTAGAGATCAAGCAGCATGGAGAACTGCCATTAGGTGATCAAGGGTGATGTATGGAAGCATCTTGGAGTTTTTATAAATGAATGAAGGAAGGAAATAAGTTCCTTTTTCCTGCTCCATTAGGCGGGTAAAAATGTTGAGGTATAAATGTAAGTCTATCTATCTATCTATTGCCAGACGCCACAGTCTCATAAGGGGTGGCCATTTGACTTTGAGTTATTTGTTTTATGGTGCTTCCTCTATTATTTCTTTCCCTGTCCTTCCTTTCTGCACCCTTCCTCACTCCAGCATAAGGTGAAAAGATCAGGATGAAGGAAAATGAAGATTGTTCCTAGCTAGTTTGCTGTTTGCATTTGTAACTTGAATAGGGAAGTAGCATTATACTGTATAGGAATATATGCATTGTTTACTAGGCATATTTGGGTGTTAACATATTTCACTGAGAAACTTATTTACTAGAGCCCTTAACTCAGTTTTGGGTTCATGCTTCTGGATATGAATCTAGGAGACTTCATGCTAAAATTCCCCTTCTGCAGTCCACCATCCTCCTTCTGAGAGATAGGTAGATATGTGTATGGCAAGAATATTAACTGATAGACTCCTTGAAATGGCTGGTTTGATACAGCCTTCAGTATGTCTTTCAGCCTAAGATTTAACTAGTGTTGATGGTTGAGGTAGCACTGGCATTGTAGTTCAAGGGTGGAGTTGTAAAGCATGTTTGTACTTTAGGGCAGTACGACGAGGGCAGCTTGATGAAAGAGAAGGACACCCCTGCTGTGGTGGTGTCGGGTGGTAGACATCCACCACCACCACCAGTGATGAAGGGGAGCAACTTGGCTGAATACTACAAGATGAGTACATTTAAAAATGTTATACTTAATCACTTAGGTGCCAGTCAGTTGAAATAACCATTGATGGGCCAGTGGAGTGTTTTATACATAATGTATAGTTTTCTGTAAATCTTGCTGTGGTGCTGCTTTTGCTAATTGCCAGTTGGTTGCAGAACTTGCCTCAGTAGGTGTTAGTCAAAATGCACTGCAACTTGTGCTTAAATAGCTGAGGAAGCTAAAGTTGCAAGAATCATGCAGAACATTAAAAACTCAATTTTGCTAAGTGGAATTATTTGCAGTAAGTGTTCTGCAGTTAAATTGGCTGTGCCAACAACCATATTCCAGGAAATGATTACTGCCACCCCTTGTGCCTTAGGTTTTTCTTAACTTTTCCATATAGTTTTAAGTCTTTGGAGACTTGCAACAGAAGCCATATAGCCATTATTACCCCATCAGTAAATAAAATATCCCCAGAGCTGGATAAAACCATTGGCTGTGGCAGGAGTGATTTAACACACAACAGGAAGCTCCCTGACATCTCTTCTGTAATGATTTATTCTAGGGGTTAAACTTAAGTCAGTTGGAGACCCCTGCATTCAAAAGGAAGCTCCCTAACACCTCTTCCTTAGCTGTTTATCTAGGGAAATCAGTGGTGTGATTGTAAAGCCTTGTCTTATATGCAGATTTCTAAGTTCCATTGGTACTTGTTGTTCTCTCAAATGCCTTGATTTTATTTTTAATGGAGAGTAACAGTTGGGTGTGGAAGGTGATAAGTGGCAAGGTTGAGGGTAGGGGTGAGAGGCAGACTGAAAAGACCTGGGAAGAGGCCATAGGGTGTGACCTCAGGGCTAGAACTGAATAGGGAGGCTGCCAGAGATTGAGCAGTGTGGAGAGCTGCTATTAAGTTATGAAAACCGACTCATTCAAGCATGTTGGAGCCTTTATAAACGATATGATAGCAGTATTTCCAGAGTCTATATAAATGATACGAGAGCAATATTTCCAGAGTCTATATAAACGATGCGAGAGCAATATTTCCAGAGTCTATATAAACGATACAAGAGCAATATTTCCAGAGTCTATATAAATGATACGATAGCTGTATTTCCAGAGTCGATATAAACGATACGATAGCTGTATTTCCAGTCTATATAAATGATACGATAGCTGTATTTCCAGTCTATATAAATGATACGATAGCTGTATTTCCAGTCTATATAAATGATACGATAGCTGTATTTCCAGTCTATATAAACGATACGATAGCTGTATTTCCAGAGTCTCTATAAACTGTACGATAACAATATTTCCAGAGTCTATATAAACGATACAATAGCTGTATTTCCACTCTGTATAAATGATACGAGAGCAGTATTTCTAGAGTGAATATAAACGATACGATAGCAATATTTCCAGAGTCTGCTGTATATAAACAACACGATAACAATATTTTAGTCTATATAAACAATACGATAGCAATATTTTCAGAGTCTGTATTATAAATGATATGATAGCAATATTTCCAGAGTCTGTATAAATGATACAATAGCAATATTTCCAGAGTCTATATAAATGATACGATACCTGTATTTCCAGAGTCTATATAAACGATACGATAGCTGTAATTCCAGAGTCTATATAAACGATACGATAGCTATATTTCCAGAGTGTATATAAACGATACGATAGCTGTATTTCCAGAGTCTGTATAAACGATACGATAGCTGTATTTCCAGAGTCTATATAAACGATACGATAGCAATATTTCCAGAGTCTATATAAACGATACGATACCTGTATTTCCAGAGTCTATATAAACGATACGATAGCTGTATTTCCAGAGTCTATATAAACGATATGATAGCAATATTTCCAGAGTCTATATAAACGATACGATAGCAATATTTCCAGAGTCTATATAAACGATAAGATAGCAATATTTCCAGAGTCTATTGATCCCGTATTTTTTTAACTGAAGATGTAGCCTTATTAACCCCATCAGAGCTGTAAGTCCTCCCTGAGTTTTAAAATGCCTGGTGGTGGCAAGAATAAAACAATAAATGAATAAGGAAGAGGTGTTAGGGGAGGTGCTTTAAGAGTACCCGCCCTTGAGTTGTAAAAATTGCCAAGTACTGTAGTAGCAAGAATAAAACCAAAAATATATCACTAAGGAAGAGATGTTGGGGGAGTCAGGGAATTGGAAGTACTGTGTAAGTTTGAATTAATCTGACTTTTTTTTTTTTTTTTTTTTTACAAAATGGTCTTTCTCCTTCAGTGCGTCTTTCTCCTCCTGCTGCGTCTTTCTCCTCCTGCGTGCGTCTTTCTCCATATGCGTCTTTCTCCTTCTGCCTGTGTCTTTCTCCTCCTGCCTGTGACTTTCTCCTTCTGCCTGTGACTTTTCCTTTTACCAGTGACTGTATCTCCTTTCTCTCCTTCCTGTCCTCTCTCTACTGTTCCACCTTTTCTTGATATTTCCATAATTCTATTGGCCCTACATTTCCTACTATCAGGCTAGACATTTGGTATTATGCCATGGATAGTTTAAGGCCCTATTAACACTGCCCCATCCTTCCTTCCTTTTATCTTTCCTCCTTATCCTTTATCTTTCCTTATCTTTCCTTATCCTTTCCTCCCTATCCTGCCTTCCTCCTTGTGCATTAACACCAAACTGTTTCATCACCAAGCATCTTCATGGCCAAAGCTGCTCCCATGCGTCTTGGTGCCATGGCCAGTGTGACTTGGTGGAGGTTCGTGGTGCATTCGTTGGTGCAGGTTCCCTGGTGCAGGTTCATTGGTGCTTCCTACTGTGACACTCTTAAATGCAGTGGCCAGGCATCTTGCACTGAATGGTTCTTGACTTTGTTCATTTCTTGTTTGAAGATTTTTTTTAACTGTAGTAGCTTCCTCATGTAATGCAGACTTTGAAATAGTCTCCAGAATTACTTCAGTAGATATAGATAAATAGATATAGATGGATAAAGCACTCAGGGAGTATGGTGAATTATCTTTAGGTGTATTAGCAGTGGTTATAGTTCTGCTGTCTTTCTAAATCTGGCCATCGTCAAAGTTGTTCAGTGAGTTAAGGTGCTGGTGTCTGATGCTTTGAATGTGTCTGGTGGTTGCTGTGTTTACTGTAGGTGCCTGGTGGTGTAGTGGGTTAAGGTGCTGGTGTCTGAGGCTTTGAATCAGGTGGTTGTGCTGCTGTGTTTACTGTAGATGCCTGGTGATGTAGTGGGTTAAGGTGGTCCAGCCAGATGTGCTGTGGAATATTAATAGGTCTGTTCACCTGTGGCAAAGCTAACAGGTCTACAAGTGTTACTTTTTTCCTCCAGGAAAGTGTAAATATCTGCTCTGGAGAGCTTTGAGTGATTTTATGAAATACAAAGCTGCTCAGCCTGAACTTTTGTTGATTTATCATGTCAGCCATTGCCTAAGCTGACTGGTGAGTGCATTTCAGTTTGACTTTAAGGAGGCATTGTAGTGGCTTATGAAATACAAAGTTGCTCAGCTTGAAATTTTGAGTTGATTTGATAGGTCAGCTTTGCATCAGCTGATTATTAAACAGTTGTCAGTTTTGGCCATAGAGGCATTTTAAACAAGTTTCACATCTGAGTTTGAAAGAAACTTAAATATTGACTGCAGTCTGTGCAGATAGGCTCTTGTTGTTTAGGTACAGAATTTAAACTTGTGATCTTGTGTTTAGGTAATCCAGTTGGCTGGTGTTTGAAGGTTAGGTGTGTGTGTGTGTGTGTGTGTGTGTGTGTGTGTGTGTGTGTGTGTGATTAGGTCAGTGGGTGTAGGTGTAGAGTAGGTCAGTGGGTGTTGTAGATTAGGTCGGTGGGTCTGGGTGTACATTAGGTCAGTGGGTGTAGGTGTAGAGTAGGTCAGTGGGTGTGGGTGTAGATAGAAACACAGCTAATGTGTTGTTGTATTTGCAGGAAACAGATGGCGTCTAACAAGATCTATGAAGAAGATATCAAGATGGCAAGATGAAGCCAGCTGGGTAGAGGAATATGCTGTATGTTTGAAGAAGATTGGTAATGTGTTAAAACTGCATCTCAATCATTTTGCTTTAACTTGGCCTAAAAATACCTTGCTAGTCACGAAGAAGTGCTGTGGAAAGGTTTCAACGACCTAAAATTACCATCTTTGAATCGTGTTTAGCTATACTGTATTAGATCAAAATTAGTGATGTTAGTCATGCAGTGTGGTGGAAAGGTTGTAGAGCCAGTGAACTAAGTGAAGTCAGCTGTCAAAGGATATGTCTTGGCCAAGTTTAAGTGAAAGAACTGTAGTTGTGTGTACAGAAAGTCCTCGTTTATGCTAGTCATGAAGAAGTGCTGTTTTCATGTACTTTAAATCCAAGTAATTGTCAATGTGTTCCCTGGCTGGTTTATATGGTAGTGCTGAAGTGATGTATTTTGTGGCCAGGAGAACAGGAACATGTTGGTCTGCTGGCTGAATTGGCCCTTATCCTGTAGTCCACCACATTCCTTTATGGGATGATAGGGAGGTATTAGACTAGTAACCAAGGAGACTCATGTACTCCACCATCCTTGGAGGATAAGGGAGGGAATTGGGGCATGTTTTGTTTGATGGCATTGTGATTTGAAGTACATTGTTGATCAACCCCAGTCTGCCTGGCCAAGCAGACCTATGAACCACAGGCAAGCAACAGCCTTGCCACCTCATTTAATGAACCAGTGTTCCCTTGTGGCTGACAGTTCCCTGCAACGGCAAGGTGCGTTGAATAGTGTGGAGGTTCGGTTCCTGGATGGATGCTGCATTTGCATAATCCAGTTAACATGGGCACCATAGCAGGCCCCACATCACCCCATTATTTGGTGATATGGTTACCACCCAACATTGTAAATGGTTTCCTGGGTTGCAGGAAACCATTAGGCCTGTCACCTGGTGTAAAACCACATGAAGTGGAAAGAAGAGAAAAAGTGACAGGAAGGAAAGGGAGAAGTAGGGAGTGAGGACAAACAGAATGATAAAGTTGAAGGAAGAATAGGTAGTACTACAGTGCAACCTCAAAAGTTTGCAAACCTCTAAAGTTCAATTGCCTTAATTTATGAAAAATGTCATTTTTATTTACCAAAACTAGCTCAGAAATAACCAGAGACTAGTAAAAAAAATACCCTGCTACACCATCTGGTACTGATGACCTCACCATAAAGTGTGTGGTCACCCATAATAATAATAATTTCCTTTCCTCCTCTTGGGTAAGCTCTTTATTATTTGAGTCAGTTTTATCGTATCCAAATTTGACCATAATTGTGGCTTCAAACAGGTGTCCTGGCTATACCAATTAGTGCAGTGCTGGGAACAAAAATGATGCAGTATAAGAATGCAGCCACAAGTACCGTACTTAGTGTGTGTTGTGAAATGACTGGTGATGGAAATTACCATGTATGACAAATTTGACAGTTCAGTGCTGTACCAACTGAAACTAGAGTAAATAACTCATTGCAGGTGTTGTCAAAGATAGCGGTGGTGTTAAACCTGACAGTGTATGACATTACAAAGCAGTGTGATAGGTTTTAAGTTTGAGTGGAATTATGGTAAATATTCCTTTATCATGCACACCACTTGTCAGACGTCAACTGATTTTATTCACTTTTGACTGAAGCATGATTGTTGGTAGGCAGCAGTCTTAGTGTAATTCTAATATATCATTTGCATCACCATCTTCCATTTTTTTTTTTACACACACACAATGTACTTATGTATTTCATCACTGAGATTGCAGTATTTCTGCAAGATTATAGTAATGCAGACTGGCAGTAATTGTACGTATCATAAAATGTCATAAACTGTGTAATCAGTGCACAATATGTGAAGTGTAGCATCACGTATGGGTTGGTTATATGGTTACCACCCAGCATTGTAAATGGTTTTCTGGCTTACAGAAAGCCATTAGGCATGTTACTTAATGTAAAGCCACCTGAAAAGGAAGGAGTAATAAAAATTGACAGGAAAGATGTGAGAAATAGGGAGAGAGGAGGACAAACAAAAATAATGGAGATAGTGGCAGTGCTACATCAAGGAGTGGATGGTGGTTGCTGAAAGATGTAAATATTCATGTTCAGTACTGTAGTTTTTACGTAAATAAATGAACGCATAATTACTGTCCCTTACAACTTGCTGATTGATCTTAAATATGAATACAACTGCAAAGTGTTTTAGAACAAGGGGACATACACAAGATGAGGAAAGGAAATGTGAAAGAAACACTTCATGGTTTGTAGCTATTATAGTACTGATCCTTGAGTTAAGAGATGAGATAAATGGTAGTGTTAACAATGGAAAATAGGATGCCTGAAGCCAGCTAGTTAGCCCAGACAACAAAGCTTGTGTCAAAAGCATGTCTAAACCATGAGAATTAAGACAGCCACAGAAATGCTTTATTAAAAGTTCAAATTTTTCAAAAGTATCAAAAGGACACAAGAACTGAATTTAAGAGGTTGCACTGTATATCAAGTGAGTGGATGATCACAGTCACCTACCACCTGCAGGAATAGTACAAGGAGACACATGAAAGCAAGCCTCCTGTACCTGTAAAGTGTATTGCTATAGCACATTGATATGACTAGTAGCCATAACCAAGGAGACTGCCACCTCATGAAGGCAACTTTCCCATTGTCTGTAAATTTGTTATAGCATGTTATCAAACCTGACAGATCCCTGTTCCCTTTGTCTCAGTTGATGGCAGTGTTAGTGTGATTGGAGGGTTGATACGACTAGTAACCAAGGGTGATGGTATCTAGGGCTGGTGGTGGTACTGTCAAAGCTGAGGGAGTGTGGCCATGTGTGGATTACCACTAGGGTGTGGGAAGGAATTGCAACTTGTTCACTGTTTGGTGAGAGGTTGTGTATGTGGTGTTAGAGGTAGACTGTGAAAAATGCTGACTTGGTGTGCAGTGTGTGTGTGTGGGGGGGAGCATATGGAGATTTCAGGCATGAAAGGATTAGTCTTGCTGTTGAGTGTATTTTAAATTTTTATTTTGAGGACATGCTATGTGCTGGAGGTGGAGCTGGTGTTAGCTGTGTGGCTAGGATAAGGAGTGGCTGGAGGAAGTTCAGAGAGCTGTTGCCTCCTGACATTGAGAGGGCTCTCCCTCAGTGCTAAGGGATCTTTGTATGTGGCACGTGTTAGGAGTGTAATGCTGTATGGTGGTGAGACCTGGGCAGTGAAGGATGAGGATGTTCATAGGCTTAAACATACAGTAATGACAACAATTAGATTTGTTTTTAGTGCATCCTTGAATGACAGGCCTTGGGAGGGTGTTAGGACTGCAGTTGAAGAGTTGAGAAAAGAATGGGACTTGAATGTATTGATGTAGTGATGAGGAGGGGTAGGTTGAGATGGTTTGGACTTGTGGAGAGGATGGATGAGAGCTGTGATTGTTTAGGGTCGAGTTGTGAGAGGCAGACTAAAAAAGACCTGGGATGAAGTCAGAGTGAGACCTCAGGGATAAGGGACTGGACAGGGAGACTGCCAGAGATAAAGTAGTATGGATAGTTGCATTAGGTGACCAAGGCTATGCAGGCATGTTGAAGCCTTTGTGATAGGAAAATAAACGAAGTAACCAAGGAGACTGTCATACCTCATATTAAGACCATCAAACAATGCAATCTCCTGCCCCACTTAATTTTTTTTTTTTTTTTTTTAAATCAGTGCACTCTATTAATTTATTCAAACAATGCAACCCCTATTATCTTCATTTTATTTTTATCAATGTGACCTCCCATTTTTTTTTTTTTTAAACCAATGCATCTCATTCTCCATTTCATTAATTCTGTCAGTTGATAAGTGTTTCTGTAAAGTTTAGTCAGGGTGCATAATTTTCCATTACCAGTTGTATGGTGAAATACTAGTTTAGGCCATACCTGTGGCTAAACGAGGACATCTGTATATGCACTGTACAGTATTTGTGGATGTGGGAGCATCTGTTGGCCAGTCAGTTAGACCATAGGATTTTTCAGCAGAATTCGTGTAGATTTTAATATATTGGTCATGATCCCATACCCATTACTTATATATTTATATGTGCTGACCATATTTTCTTTATTCCAATAAATGTATCTTTAATGTAAATGCTTCTTTTATATAAATGTTTCAATATTTTGGCTAGTGGAGTAGAGTTTATTGCCTTTTAAGACTAATGAAAAACAGCTTGATTTTGACAAGGCAGTCTTATAATTTCCGATATTTGAGAGGTAGTAAAATTAATTGTGCTTTTTAAATCTAACGTCAGTTGCTTTGCCAATGAGTGAAGTATTGCTGCAACTTTTAATCAAAATACAAAACGCATAACCAAAGAACTGCAGCTAAAAAAATAAATAAATGCATGTTCCTGGTGCAGACCAAAAATATTTTGAAACATTTCGACATATTGCATCAGTGGCACATAGTGATGCAGCTTGCCAATTTTTATTCCATCTGACTACACCTGTTGCATGTTTATCTCATTTGTACTGCTGTCAATGGTCACTGCCCCTCCGAAACATCTGCTTGCATCCCTCACCATGTGCATAACACCTGTCTAGCAGCAAACTCTCATCCGCTTTGTGTCCAGCTCTCAGATGCAGGAGTTAACCTTCATGTATGCAGTAGGTCAACTCTGGAACTGCTTTTCACTCTTCCTACTGCCTATGATCCTCCAATCTTTTTAATGCTGTGTCTAGGCATCTCAAGATGAACGATTTTGAATTTGGCACTTAACTTAGTTTTTTGTTGGAGGGAACAGTCGTTCAGGTTTTCTAGCATTTGGTTCCTTGTTCCTTGCATAAAATATTGATTTAAATTGTTGTGGGAACATTGCCTAAAATTACCTACTGTAGTGTTCATCTGTCATGTTGGACTGAAGACCTGTTGCCTGGGTATGAATGGCTTGGTAGGCCAGGAACAGCATTACTGATTTTATACATACAGTACTTTATTAGTTGCCTACTTGCACCAGACCATGAGCAATAGATTTAAACTTCAGCCAGTCTTGGTTAAGATGTGTGTGTGTTTATGACCAAGAAAATAACAAGGGTTATATAAACTGTAGCAGCCAGTTCATAAGTAACCTTGTAATTTTTTAGAAGTGCTATTCCATTTTTTAAGGGAACGAAGTCTTGCGAGAAATGTTACTTCATTACTTGTAAAAATATAATGGCCATATTATTTTTTTTTTTTTCAAAGATCTGTTATTGTAGGTAGGTTATGGCAACATTCCAGAGTTTAGTAAGAAATCATATGTCATTTGGTTGTCTATGCTCCATAAATTAGAATTGGGAGACTGAGGGATGGAGTGGAGAGGGAGAGAATTAACTAGGAGTGTATGTGAGTGAGGTAGGAGGGAGACCAAGGATGAGATGGAGGGCTGGAGTGAGAGACTAGGGTCAATTCACACTATACGGTTCGTCTTCGTAGGGTTACGGTTCATTTGCTATGTCACTGTTCACACTATACGTCCATGATCTGTCAGTATGCAGCTGTGGCTCCACAAGAAGCCTCAGAATTAGTTAAAGCAGCTTGCTGCAACTTTCATTTTTGCTCAACTACTTAGGTGACAATGCACTGATGTTACAACCATGAATGTCACGAACAATGCAAGCTCTTTAGTAGACATAACTAGACAGGAAATGCTCCACAAGGTGCATTTTGTAAAAGAAATTTAAAATATTCTTGAAGTCCACTGGTTCTCTTCCATGGGCATAAAGAGGGTTGAGAGAGAACCTACCAATGGTTATGAACAGGATGTTTGGAGAACCTGTGAATGGTAATTAATAGGCTACTTGAGAGAGACCAGTGAATGTAATGGATAGGGTGTTAAGAGATACCCTATGAATGATAATGAATAGGATGAAGGATAAAATGCTATTTGTCACAGTTATAATAAAATAGTGAAATATTTAAATATCTTACCCAATTTTTCCAATCCCTCTCCTATTAATTTCCATATTTTTTCTTTCACATGGTTATGTTGTATTTTCTGTTGATGTCATATAGTTTCTGTAGCCTCTGACCAGTTCTAATAACTTTGTCATCATGACTGCTTATAGTACTGTTCACGGCCAAAAGCAGTGACAGGCTGAAGTTGTCCTCTGTCGTCTGTAAACACAGTGACTGATACATATCGATGATCACACTGATCGTGGAGGTCACTTTCCATACGTATACGTTTCGTTCGTTAGTTTCTAACTGCATGTCAGTGAAAGGCACACAAAGATGAACAATAAACGGAAAATATAGTGTAACAGCATTGATTTGAAAAATTAACGTATGAAAACAGCAATAGTGTGAATCCCCTAATTTTATAAAAACATTGAGTAGAGGATGTTGTAAATTGAAATGGGATGGAGAGAGAAACTAACTAGAGTGTATGTGAGTAATGGATGTTAAAAAACTGAGGATGAGATGGAATTGGAGGTATATAAGAGATTGTTTTATAGAGTAGGTAATAATAATATGAAATGTATTTAAGAAGACTAATAATTTGTGAGTATGATAAACAGGGAGACTGAGGATGAGATGAGTGGGAGAGAAAAAAAATGTAAGTTAAAGTGGATAGGAGACTAATATGTGAGTATGAATGATAGAGGAGAAAATTTGTAGGAAGATTAATTGAGAGTGTATGTGAGTGATAGACTGAGGATGAGATGGAGGGATGGAGTGGAGAGATATAGAGATTTAAAAGAGTAGGAAATAAAAGAGTGTATGTGAGTAGGGAATGAGGATAAAAATGGAGAAAATTTTTGTGTAAAGACTAACTAGGTGAGTGTATTGAGATGAGGGTAAGGATGAGTTGGAGAGAGAGTAGAATAACAGGAGTGTATGTGAGTGAGGTGAGACAGGGGGAGGGTGAGAGGAGAGAGACTAGGAGAGGTATATGTTAGGGTGTAATCTGGGGTGAGAGGTAGATGGAGGGCTGGAGGAGATATGTTCACAGGATCAAGGTGTCTGGTCTGGGTAGATATAGCATGTCCATTCACATGTTATAGTAATATGGCCATTATATAGTTTGCAGATTATACTCTGCAGCTTGGCCTAAAATTTAAATCTAGTGAATTATGAGTTGTAACAAACAGGTGTGCACTGTGAAAAGATTATGAGTAATGAGCTCTTTGTAGACTCTTAGACACAGCTGGAAAAGCTGAAAAGGGCATTGTGAAGAGTAAATATTGTTCAG
>NW_027644192.1:0-4995 GCF_032717465.1 Coenobita brevimanus
CTTCTTTCCCTTCTCTAGAAACTTTTCCACTAAAGATCTAAGAATGAATATCTGATCTACACAACCTCTTCCCTTCCTAAAGCCTCCCTGTTCTTCTCCAACTAATTTCTCTGTTCTTTCTCTAACTCTGTCTATAAGTATCCTACCATACACTTTTACTATTATACTAAGAAGACAAATGCCCCTATGATTACCACACACTTCTTTTTCCCCTTTTCCTTTGTACAAGGGAATAATTATACCTGACTTCCAATCCTCCGGGACTCTACCTTCCTCCCAGGCCAATCTGCACATCTACCACATCCATTCTACTACTATCTCTCCCCCATGCCTCAGCATTTCACCACACACTCCATCAATTCCTGGGGCTTTCCCCGATTTAACTTTCTTCATTGCTTCCACAACTTCTATCCTACTGATTTCTTCCTGTTATCTCTCCTCCGTCCTTCTCCCAGCCATTCCCCAGCCACTTATACTCGCATTACTTCCATCCTCTACGTTCAACAATTCCTTAAAGTGTTCTCTCCATCTGCTCACTTTTTCTCCCTTCTCCACTAGCAATCTACCATTTTTATCTTTCACTCCCCTGCTAACTTCACTTCCACCCTGTCTTACTCTTTTCACTTCTCTCCAGAACATTTTCTTACAGTCCCTCCACTTTACACTCAAATTCCTTCCAAATTCCTCATCCACTCTCTTCTTACTCTCTCTTACTAATCTTTTCACCTCTCTCTTCCTTTCCACATATAACTCTCTCTTCCGCCTCTCAACTTCTTCCACGCCCCTATTTCTCACCCATTCATTGTATGCTTTCTTCTTTTGTGCCACAGCCTGTTTCACCTCTTCAGTCCACCACGCTGTTCCTTGCACCCCCCTCCGTCTTCTCTTCCTTCCACACACCACATCACATGCTGCACATATTTCTTCTGTAAATATCTTACACACACCTTCCACGTCTCCCATCTGCTCCAATTCATATTTGCCCAATCGATCCTCCACTTCTCTGTTATACTCTGCCTTTTTCTCATCCTCTTGTAACCTTTCCACTCTCCTTGCAACTACTCCTTCCTCTCGTCTTTCCCTTCTTCTATTCCTCCATCTCACTTGCATCCTAATTCTGGCCACCACCAAGTAGTGGTCAGAAAGTCCACTCCCCCAACCTCTATACACTCTTGCATCCTTTACACATTTTCGCATCCTTTCATCCACACACACATAATCAATCATTGCCTTCCTTTCATTCAGTTCACCACCCACCCTTCTCATCACTCGCCATGTATACCTGTGGATCATTTTATGCCTGAAGAGGGTATTGGCTATCACCAACCCCCTCCCAGCACAAATGTCCACTAACGCACTCCCATTTTCATCTATCTCGGCAGGCACACCCCACTCACCAACTATTCCATCCACCTTCACATTCCCAACTTTACCATTCATATCACCAATCAAAAACACTCTCTCATTCCTTCCAAACTTTTCCATGCACACTTCCACATTTGTCCAGAACTCTTTTCTCACTCTTCTAGCACGATCTTGCGTTGGCGCATACACACACACAATCGCCCACATTTGTATTCCAACTTTCAACTTTACCCACACAATCCTTGACCCAACTGATCCATACTGTCTTATGCTCTTC
Source organism: Coenobita brevimanus (assembly GCF_032717465.1). Taxonomy (NCBI): domain Eukaryota; kingdom Metazoa; phylum Arthropoda; class Malacostraca; order Decapoda; family Coenobitidae; genus Coenobita; species Coenobita brevimanus. Next base: position 1,643 of record NW_027644192.1, read on the forward strand.
TTCCATCTTTTACTCACAACTATACACACTCCTTCCTTTGCCCTCTCATTCTCATCTACTCCTGCACATATACCCCATCCATACTCCCATTCTCTCACACTTTCTCCTCTCCATTTTGTTTCAGTTATTCCACATACATCCACTTTCGCACCCTCAAGCACCTGGACAATCTCTCTCTCTTTCACCTCATCATTTGCTCCTCTTACATTCCATGTACTCATTACCAAGTCCTTTGTCCGGTCCTGGGTCGTCATCGTTTGGTCAGTCCTTGTCCGATACAACAAAATACCAGATTCCTACTTATATGTTTTCTGGTTCTGAATCTTATGTTTTCTGGTTCTGGATCTTACCTAACCTGATCTTTTAGTGGAGTTAGGGTAGTAAGAAAAAAAAATCATCTCAACCTTTACAAAAACAATTACTGTATTGGGTGAGCAGTAGGATTGGGGGAGGGGGTTGTGACTAAGGCCTATATTCTCATCAGTTAACAATTCTGCTTATTATGCCTTACTAGCCTCTTGTGTCATTTAAATCATTACAATACCTCCATACTCAGCATAAATGACACAAATTGATACTAACCAGCCCTATCCAAAAATAATTAGCTAAGGAAAAGATGCTAGGCAGCTTCCTTAACTGGCAAGAATACAGAACTAGGGATTAAGCTGCTACAGCACCAACTAATGCTATTTTGTGGCCTATTACACAGGCAGCTGGAGGTACTCAGTGCCAACGAGGCAACGGTTACCAGCCTCACTTGCCCACCCCTCAGATGTAACCCTTACAGTGTCCATCCAGCTGGAGCACCTTAACCCACTAAACCACCACCCACCATAGCAAATGACATGGTGTATAGCAAACCATTTCACTTGTCACTCAGGGGCACTATATGAGAGATGGAGAGAGAGACATTGCATCAAGGAGTCAGGAGGGCATGGGGGCAACATCAACTAGAGATTGGAGGGGGGGGGGGGAAATGAGGATGGGGACAATATCAAGCAGAGGGGGAGATGGGAACTACATCAAGCAGAGCAGACAGGACGAAGGCACCACACTGAGTGGGGGAAGAGAGGACGGGGGTCATTATCAAGTGAGAGGAGGGGGAAGGGGTGGGGACAGAGAAAAAGGGGGAAGGGAGAGAGGATGACTGCACCTCCACCTTTCAAACTTATTATAATTATTATTATTACGAGTGGGGGTATGTGGTAGGTGGGGGTGCTCACCATTCACTCACTCGATGTAATGCTGCTCTCAGGTGTCTGCCGTTTCCACTCTTCCATCCTTCTTTCCTTCCATCCTCTTCTGTCTTTCTTTCCTTCATTCTTTCCTTGTCCTTCTGCCTACGGGTGACTTTACACTCCCTCTTCTGTCTTTCTTTCCTTCATTCTTTCCTTTTCCTTCTGCCTGTGGGTGACTCTACACGAGTGACAAGGCAAATGGTTTCCCGTACACCAGGAAACCATTTACTACGCTGGGTGGTAACCATATAACCAAATTACGGGGCCTGGTGGTTTAGTGGGTAATTATGGCGCTCCAATCGGATTGAGCCAGTGAAGGTTTATATCCAAGGGGTGGTTGGGGGTTATTGCTCACGTAATGCCACTCAGGGATGAGTGAGGCTGGTCACTCTCATCTTAAATGTCAGGACCAACTGCCTAGCCCCAGGCTCCTACGCTCCTCATGGGGCAACATGGGATTGGATGATAGAATGGACGGATGGATTATTATGAGTAGGGGTGGGTGGGGGGACTACAATGAGTGGGGGAAGAGATAAACAAAAGGGAGAGTGGATGATTGCTCCCCACCTTCCACTCTTATATTACACGTATTATTTTTATTATGGTAAAAACAGCAACCATTACTATGAATTTTACAACCTTCACAAAAGACAAATAATAAAGAAGAAATAAGATCCTTTTTAATCAAATGGACATTAAATGTATTTTACTTAAAATAAAAACTGTAAACTTAATACATTAATTACCTTGGGTATCAATGGGTGTAGGAAGATCAAGAAGGGTGACTATGAAAGCACACTTAGGTGACAACTGGCAGTCCATCTCACCCTTAAGGTAGCTGATGGCTTGTCCTTGCACCTATGGTGTGAATGGGATCAAGTGAATAACTCTTGATTGGTTAGATAACTTTTGGAACAAAATTGGTTAAAAAAGAATAATCAAATTGTTAGAAATCACTCTTCCATCCATTATACAAACCTTCAGTGCCCCATCAGTGGCACAGGTGCCTGGGTCTACACTACTTAGTCCAGGCTGGATTATGAGACAAGTGACCAGTTGCTCTTTCTTCAATAAGAGGGTGTTGGCAGTGAAGGGGTGAAGGGAGGAGGAAGGGGCTGTAACTCAGAGAGAAGATGACAAGAATGAAGAGGAGGTGGAGGAAGAGGCTGGCACTATGAGAAAAAGGGGGGAGTAGCTGGCACTGAGAGAGGAGAATGGAGGAGGAAGGGACTGACAATGTTACAGAAGGAAAGGAGGAGCAGTACAAGCTGGCACACACATAGAATGGGGGAGAAAAGGAGAAAGGGGCTGACACTGAGATGGAAGGGAGGAGGAATAAGGAGCTGGCACAAAGAAAGAGAGAAAGGAGCAGTAGGCACTGAGAAACAAGAGGGAGTAGGAGGCTACAAATGAGAAAGGGGGGGAGGGAGGAGTATGGGAAGGGTACTGGGAAAGGAGAAGGCTGCAAATAAGAAAGAGAGAGCAGGGGGGGAGGGAGAAGGCTCTGTGACAGATAGAGGGTGGTTGGGGGGAAGGAGCTGGCAGCCTGGCACTGAGAGAAAAGGGAGAAGGAAAATACTAACACTGAGGAAGGAAGAATGAGAGGAGGAGGAGGAAGAGGCTGGCACCGAGGGAGGAAGAGTAATGCAAACTGTGTTTACTGAAAAGTTACCAGTAATGAAGTTTCAATCCTATGATTGGTTGGCTAAAAATGTTCATTATGTGGGTAGCCTACCAGTAAAATATACCTGACCCTTTCAATATGCTGTCTTTAAAATATTCATTTTCATTATTCACAAACAGTTTACGAAGGGGAGCTGCAAGGCTTGGTGGATGAGTTTGGGAGGGTGTGTAAGAAACGGAATCTAAAGGTGAATGTAGGGAAGAGTAAAGCGATGGTCTTTGAGAGAGGTGAAGTCAGTGAATGTACAGTGAGGTTGGATGGTGAGGAATTGGAAAATGTGAGTACGTTTAAGTACTTGGGTAGTGTGATGAGTAAGGATGGAGGTTTGGAGGGTGAAGTGCTTGAAAGGGTACAGCAGGCAAGAGAGGTTGCTGGTTCTTTGAAAGCAGTGATAAGAAACAGAGAAGTGAGCATGGAAGTGAAAAAGTTAC
>NW_027644193.1:0-12500 GCF_032717465.1 Coenobita brevimanus
GAGGTAGGGCATGTTTAGGTGCAAATGGCTGTACATTTCTTTTCTTAGCACTTACTGATGACTGACTTTGTATCTGGTTGTAATCTGTTGTTACAACTGAGCATTCCCTGATGAAGAGGTGACAGTTTTAGAACAAGATAAATGAACAGAGTAAATGAGAGTATGTTCATGAAATACAGGGGAAGGATGAGACCAAGGATGAGGTGGAGGGACGGGGAATATTCATGAGATATAGGGGAAGGAGACCAAGGATGAGGTGGAGGGACGGGATGGAGGTATATGAATATGGATGGTGTGAGTAAGAGAGAGGGCAGCCTGATGACAGAGGACAGAGTGACATGGTGAATTTGTTCGTGGCCACCCCTTCCTAGGTAAATGCGTCTGGCAAAGGTAGATAGACAGATAGATAGCTTTCTGTGATAGAGCAATAATTGAAAAGGATTAGTATCATGTTAGGCCAGTGACTCCCACACCTTTAAATAGTACGTCTGTCTATCTACCGGTATCTATCTTTTGCCAGACTCCTTAATCCCGTAAGGGGTGGCCACAAACAAATCGCCTCCATGTCGCCCTGTCCAACGCCATTTCACTGGCGTGCTTCTAGCTCACACCCTCCTCTCTCATATACCTCAACACTCCATCTCTCCATCTCATCTTCGGTCTCCTCCTCCCTTTCCCCCCCTCCACCTCACTCATACTCTCCTCGTCAGTCTTTCGCTCTCCATCCTCTCCACATGGCCAAACCACCTCAGTGTGTTTCTCCCAGCGCTTTCTATCACATCCACATCCAGCGTAGTAAATGTCGTTGTATGATAAACCTTAGTAATGATGTAGGAATGAGTCTCCTTGGTTACCAGTCAAATCCACCCTCCTATCTTAGCACATTTGGCCATCAAGTGAACTAAAAGAGGTTAGGGATCTGTGTCAGGTGAAAGCACACTGACTGTATTAGATATTTGACTCAGCATGGCAGGCTGTTCTATACCTTTCACTGCCATAATCATTATTTCATCTTCGATCTCCATCTCATTCTTGGCCTCCCCCTCCTCCACCTCACTCATATACATACCCTCATAGTCCATTTCTCGTTTTCCATTCTCTCTACATAGCCCAGCAGTATCAGGGTACTTCTAACACACACACACACACACACACACACACACACACACACACACACACACACACACATACAGACCAATACCACAATGCTTCTTTATTTCCTTATACTAATGTCTGCCTGTGTGTACATGTAATTCCACATATAAGGCGTGTCTACTGCTCACACACACACACACACACACACACACACCACTGTTGGCTTGTCATTCCAGCAGAGTCCAAGTTTCACTGACATATGTTAAAATGGCCAGCACAGTAAGCATTATTATAATTATTATTATTATTATTATTATCACACACATGGAGAGGATGGAGAGCAAGAGACTGACGAGGAGAGTGTATGTGAGTGAGGTGGAGGGGAAGAGAGGCAGGGGGAGGCCAAAGATGAGATGGGGGGGATGGAGTGGAAAGGTACTGTATATGAGAGAGGGGGGAGGTGAGCTACGAGCAGGGCAGTGAAATTGCGGGGGACAGGGCGACATGGAGGGGATTTGTTTGTGGCCACCCTTTACGGGATTAAGGCGTCTGGCAATCGATAGCTAGATAAACTTGTGCATTGCTTGTCAGTGTGTTCAGGGCCTGGGGCAGCTTCCTTCCCCGCTGTACTCTTTCTTACACTTCATCACCTAAACCAGCGTCCTTGTTGCTCCATGTCATCTGTCCATCATGCAGTGCTGCCCCATCAGGAACATAAGGCCCGGGGGCTGGTCTACTCAGTGCTGACACTGAAGGCCAGGCTGACCCACCTCACTGGCCCCTGAGTGGCATTGACAACACAATAACCCCTAACCTTGCCTTGGCTGTAAAGCCCTGCAGCCCCAGCCAGTTGGTATACCCTAACCCACTAACCTTGCCTTGGCTGTAAACCCCTGCAGCCCCAGCCAGTTGGTATACCCTAACCCACTAACCTTGCCTTGGCTGTAAACCCCTGCAGCCCCAGCCAGTTGGTATACCCTAACCCACTAACCTTGCCTTGGATGTAAACCCCTGCAGCCCCAGCCAGTTGGTATACCCTAACCCACTAACCTTGCCTTGGATGTAAACCCCTGCAGCCCCAGCCAGTTGGTATACCCTAACCCACTAACCTTGCCTTGGATGTAAACCCCTGCAGCCCCAGCCAGTTGCTGTGGCCTAACCCACTAACCTTGCCTTGGATGTAAACCCATGCAGCCCCAGCCAGTTGCTGTGCCCTAACCCACTAACCACCAGGAGTCATGTATGGTTACCACCCAGCGTAGTAAAGGATGTCTAGGGTTACAGTAAACTAGGTAACTTATTGAAGGCACGCACGCTGTTTCCTGACCAGTCATCGTCACTGTAGTCCTTTCACCGTAACTTAGGTCAGATTTTCGTCCTTTTGTATCTTATTTCACACAGCTCAGTGGCGGAGGAACACAATGCTGTGTCTCAACAGCAGCACTTATTCGTGACTGGCATCATACTGTGTCTCTTCAGCCATTCCATAGCACTTATTCGTGACTGGCATCATATACTAGTGTTAATCTCAGCCCACAAGTCACAATTCAGAGTAGAGTGATGGCAGTTTTTGGCCAAGTTAGTGTGGAAAGAGTATAGCATCATTGACATCATTCCTCTCAAAGACCGTAACTTTAGTCTTTGCTGCATGTAGTTTCAGATTTCGTTTCACACACTAACTTCCTAACTCATTAACTAGGTCTAATATGCAGAATGAATCGGTAAGCAAGATGTGTTAGGAATTTTCAAGTGTCAGTTGCAATAAGACCGGGAGACTGCGTTGCCATGGAGATGTTTGCCCTCCCGTCAACTTCATCTCTCCTTACAGCCTAACGAGAGAGAGAGAGAGACAGAGAGAGAGAGGGGGGGGGAGTGACGTCGCTCTTATCCTCACTCCGCGGTAATCAGCATAAAAATGGCGATATTCGTATAACTTCACCTGCCAGCTGTGTGTTTTTGGTACAGGCGGGTGTGTATATGGTTAATACAACACTGGATCACTTATGTATCGCCTGTGTACCTGAACAACATTCTTTATGCCAAAAATAATATTCTTTCAGTATTGCCAATATAAGGAGGAAGCGTACCATCCCAGTTACACTCTTAAGACAAATAAAAACAGCTTTGCTTCCTAGTTTGTAATAAAGTCATAGTTTGTATGGTGTTAATATTACAAGTAACTATATTTCCTATGGTATATCTCCTTTATTTTCTTATTATCCTCGTGGTAAAATCCACACCTGGTCAACAGGTAATGCAGTGCTGATGTGGGAACTGTTGTGTGTCAGTCTGTGCTGGAAAAGGTTCAAGGTTTGGGTTGAACTGCTTCCTTCACGTCAGGTAATGTGTGTTTAAGCTGCAGTTATCATTGATGCGGCTGTCTGGCTGAACCCAAGTGAACACATGCCATGTAACAACATTAATTGCACCATCGGTTGGGTAAATTAAACCCGAGTACTTAGGAAAATGCTGGAGCACTGGCAGGTTCGAAGCATGGTTGGTCTGAAGTGGTTGGTGGGGTGGATGAAAGGAGGGTGTAGTGCAGAAAGGGAAAATAGGAGAGGATAGGCCAAGACTGATGCTGTGTGAGAACAGAACATTTGTTAGGGCAGGACAAGACAGGCCAGATGTCAGGCTAAGTTTTACTGTACAAAATATACCAGGTAAAGTGATCGGAAAGGCTCAGGTAAACTTATACCTGCTGTTTCTGTTCTTGGTATCCAAACCTGACAGTCTTTACAACAGCACCACCAAGCAATGGAACTTACTGTTTTAATGGTAATATTATTTTAGCTGCGTTGATTTATTTCTGTGCTATTGTTGTTAATTATATATGCAGGAAGGAGGCAATTTATTGGGTAGTTATGTAGTGTGATTAAAACAGAAAACCTATCTACACCAACAGCACATTAGGCAAACCCGTTGATTTAGTTCAGCCAAAACCTGTGCTGTATTTATAAACTGTTCTAAACATAAACTGTGTATATAACTGCCTGTATAGACGCTTAGCATCACTCAGGCAACTAACAAACACTTTATAATTTAATCAGTCAGTATTAGTGTGACAAAATATGACAAACAAACCACCTGTCATACTAGATAACTTATGGAGTTGAGTTTATCCTGTAGATTAGTTAGGATCCTTTATAAATGCCAGCCTGCAGCTCTCACAACATCCACGGGCCATAGTTATAAATCATCCCAGGCCTTAGTGCCGTGTAGGATACTTTGACGTAATATTTTGATCGCTATTCACAACGCCACCAAACCGTTCACAACGGAACTAAGAGTGAATATTACAGTGATAAATACAACACACAATTGTACGTATTATAAGTCACTGCTACAGGAACGTGTATATGGTAAGAACTGCCTCTCTCTCTCTCTCTCTCTCTCTCTCTCTCTCTCTCTCTCTCATACCAGTAAGGAGAGGTGGTCTCCATGGTGACGCAGACTCACTGTCTTATTCCAACATTTATTTTGTAACACCTCTACAGTACCTTAGCGATTTATTCTGCTCATTACACCTCAGTCTCCCTGTTTATGTTATCGATGAAAACTGTTGATGTTGATGTGAAGGATAAATATTAAGGTGTAATAGGGAAAATCAATCGCTAAGGAGCAGGTGTTGCGGAGTCTTCTGTGTTCCCTGCAGAATTCTCTCTTGTCACATCAAGCTGAGTCAAATCGTCTGGAGGTGTTAGAAATAATAATAATATATACTGCTTCCATTCAGACTTGGCCTAAAATTCCCACTGTCCACCTTGACGCTGAGTTATAACAGTAGGTCGGCATTAAAATATGATGCGAGTCACGAAGAAGTGCTGTGGCGAGGATATAGAGCCACAGTATTGTCTTTTTCTGGCACCGAGCTTCGTGAAATAAGCCGTGAAAGACAGGCAACCTGGGCCATCAGTCAATCAAGTGGGCTTCGTAACACCTATCCTTTAGTGATTTATTCTGGCTATAACACCTCAGCATTGTCTTAATTAGTAATTATATGGTTTTAATACAGTTTACATCAATAACATGCATATAGGTACTGAGATGTGGAGTGCGGAATAAGTGGCCAAGGTAGAGGTGTTACGAAATAAAGCTTATCCTCTTGGGGGCTGTGCCTTCTCCATTTTACCGCGCCAAGTGGAAGGACTCTGTTCCCAACCTGGCCAGGCGCTGCTTGCCACAGCAAGGCGCCCTCTTGCATGTGCTTGATGGGTTTGCTTCCCCCCCACACACACCGAGATAAAGTAACAGGATCAACAATAAATGTGAAGTATTTGTAATTAATAAGAGGTTGAGGAGGTGGTGGCATTGGCGGCGGTGTTGGAAAATCCGTTATATTGGTCAGTCCATCAAAGTTATTTTGGTGCTGTATGTAACAAAACTGCCGTATATACCATACATACCATATACCATACACACCATATACCATACACACCATATACCATACACACCATATACCATACACACCATATACCATACACACCATATACCATACACACCATATACCGTACACACCATATACCATACACACCATATACCATACACACCATATACCATACACACCATATACCATACACACCATATACCATACACACCATATACCATACACACCATATACCATACACACCATATACCATACACACCATATACCATACACACCATATACCATACATACCATATACCATACACACCATATACCATACACACCATATACCATACACACCATATACCATACACACCATATACCATACACACCATATACCATACATACCATATACCATACACACCATATACCATACACACCATATACCATACACACCATATACCATACACACCATATACCATACATACCATATACCATACACACCATATACCATACATACCATATACCATACACACCATATACCATACACACCATATACCATACACACCATATACCATACACACCATATACCATACACACCATATACCGTACATACCATATACCATACACACCATATACCATACACACCATATACCATACATACCATATACCGTACACACCATATACCATACACACCATATACCGTACATACCATATACCATACACACCATATACCATACACACCATATACCATACATACCATATACCATACACACCATATACCATACATACCATATACCATACATACCATATACCATACATACCATATACCATACACACCATATACCATACACACCATATACCGTACATACCATATACCATACACACCATATACCATACATACCATATACCATACACACCATCTACCATACATACCATATACCATACATACCATATACCGTACACACCATATACCATACACACCATATACCATACACACCATATACCATACACACCATATACCATACACACCATATACCATACACACCATATACAATACATACCATATACTGTACACACCATATACCATACACACCATATACTGTACACACCATATGCTGTACACACCATATACCGTACACACCATATACCGTACACACCATATACCTTACATACTATACACCATACATACCATATACCATACATACCATATACCATACATACCATATACTGTACACACCATATACCATACATACCATATACCATACACACCATATACCATACACACCATATACCATACATACCATATACCATACATACCATATACCATACACACCATATACCATACATACCATATACCATACATACCATATACCATACATACCATATACCATACACACCATATACCATACACACCATATACCATACATACCATATACCATACATACCATATACCATACACACCATATACCATACATACCATATACCATACATACCATATACCATACATACCATATACCATACACACCATATACCATACACACCATATACCATACATACCATATACAACACATCTAATTATAGTCCATAACAAGTCTATACATAAATAAATTGGAAAAGCATATACATTCCTATGAAACACTAGCCTCAATAAAGTGTACTAGTAGTAATTGTAGATGTTAAAGAGTATGATGCTAGTTGGTGTGTGTGTGTGTGTGTGTGTGTGTGTGTGTGTGTGTGTGTGTACTATGAGGGTATTTAATTCTAGATGTTATGTTAAGAGTATGCATGGAAGTTTGTGTGTGTGTGTGTGTGTGTGTGTGTGTGTGTGTGTGTGTGTGTGTGCTGTGAGGGTATTTAATAAGTGCCAGTATACACGCGTGTGATAATTAACTCCATTTTTAATTAATAGGTGTACATACTTATTCCCTCTGTCTCATTTCAGCACACTCACTGCCATCCCCACACCCACACCAGCAGGCTGAGCCGTCTCCGCAACACACAAGGACCTGCAAGTGAGTTGGCAGTGTATTAAATGCATACACACACACACACACACACACACACACACACACACACACACACACACACACATAATGCATTTCCTAGTCCTGCAGCATCACAAACACTTCATCACTTCATTCCTCTGAAACACCTTAGTTTTTACTCTCCTACATTCATTTCCAGATTTCGTCTCTCTCTCTCTCTCTCTCTCTCTCTCTCTCTCTCTCTCTCTCTCTCTCTCTCTCTCTCTCACACACACACACACACACACACACACACACACACACACGTCATCCAGGTGTAATATGATTGAGTACTTAGGTAAGGTGGCACAGTAGACTTCGTTGCACACTTCCTTTAGCGATTTTGCCTATAAGACCTTAACATTGACTTGTTTATTAATTATATGGTTTTAATATAAATATGGTTAACATCAGTAACATGCATAAAGATACTGAGGTGTGGAGTGCAGAATAAGTTGCCAAGGTAGAGGTGTTAGGAAATAAAGGCAGTTGGCATACCACCGTCAGTCTGCGTTGCCATGGAGACCATAGGCTTTCCCGCCAACAGGACCGTCCGTGTCATCAATTCTTCGGAGGGGGGGGGTAGGACTTTTCCGTGGGAGCTGTTTTCAGTAATTCAGTTGTAAAGTTCTCTGGCTCCGTTTAGCGGTTCTTTGTAAAGTTCTCTGGCTCCGTTTAGCGGTTCTTTGTAAAGTTCTCTGGCTCCGTATAGCGGTTCTTTGGAATGGGTAGCGGCAAGGAATCTAGCAGTGTTATAGACACTTATGAGTATATAAAGGTTCAGGAATATTGTATATGTTGTATTTTTAAGTACCATGATTATGTGTTATCTGATATCTCAAAAAAAAAAAAAATCATAATTCCTAATAAACCCAGATTAAAATCCAAAGCATTGGGACAGTAAATATATCATTATATAACGAACAGCACATCAGAAAGGATACTTTGGCCATTTTGACCTTACCAGTTTAATTATCCCATGGAATATCCAGATTTCCCCCCCCCCTCCCATTTAGGAACCCCTGAGAGAGAGAGAGAGAGAGAGAGAGAGCGCAACGTCCCTGTCATCCTGTCTCCTCTGAGGCCCACATATATTTCCTCAAACGTAACATCCGTGTGTGTGTGTTTGGTACAGGGGATTGGGTACAGGGTCATTACAAAACTGGCATCATTTATGTATCGCGTTTATACCTAAATAAGTATATTAAAGGCAAAAGTATTGGTGTTACAGTGGTGCCAAGTTAAACAGCAATACTGTCATCCCACATCGGTCTGAAAAGCAAAGGAAAGCAACTCAGGTTTGTGGTTCAAGTGATATTGAAGGCTTATATTGTCAGAGTAATGCGTCAAACATTGAATTATTATGTTACTGTCTTTACCACTAAGCCACTTATGTCGTAAAACATTGAATTATTATGTTACTGTCTTTACCACTAAGCCACTTATGTCGTAAAACATTGAATTATTATGTTACTGTCTTTACCACTAAGCCACTTATGTCGTAAAACATTGAATTATTATGTTACTGTCTTTACCACGAAGCCACTTATGTCGTAAATCAAGCACACACTCCCAAAACAGCAAATATTTTTAATGTGCCAGTTGAGTCTGCGTTGCCATGGAAACCACTCGTTTTCCCGCCAACAGAGCGACGCCTTGTCATCCTCTCTCCTCTGTGGCCAACATAAAAATGACGGTATTTCCGTTATTTTATCTTTTTCGACTGTTTCTTTGGGGCAGGAGGGTGGGTGTATGGATAGTACAATACTTACACCTCTTATTTATTGCAGTCGTTGCGGATAAAGATTATTTACAGCAAAATAATATGCTACACAGTGTTCTCAAGTATAATAAGACCAGTATCCTGCCGATTCAATCTTAACTCATAGCAAAATTACTGAGGCTTCTTGTTTTTAGTCAACTTAGGGTTCATGAAAGTTTAATATTTTCATTAACAACTATTTTTATGCCATTTCCCTTAATTGTATAACTACTCAAATTATAATAAAATCAAATTTCGTAAATGGCTAGCACACCTAGATCTGGGAACTGCGTGGTGTTGTGAGGCCTCGAGGTGTTGGTTGAACTGACAAATGTCTTTGGTCGAGCTGATTCATTGATTCAGTTCAACAAGGTTAGATAACCTCCGTGTTTGAACTACACTCTCCTATGACTTTATTTTCACTAACACAGCCACAACAGCACATCAGTACGGATAATTACCATATATTATCAGCGACAAACACCTCAAGCAGCGTTAAAAAACAACCCCTGTTGTGGATCTTGCTGCTGAAATTAGGAAGCTAGAATCTGCAGTCTTTGGCATCCATGTTGGGCCAGGAGACCAACGCAACACAGAAATTACAAGAGTGATATCTTTGCGATTTCTTTCATTTAAGAGATAATTTTGTGATATTCCTTGTATAGTTCCTTGTATAGACCATCTTCAGGCGGACTACCAGCCTCCAGAATGACCTAATAATGATACAAGAGACAGCCATTACACTTAGATCAGCCAATTAGTTACTTGCAAGGGTTTCTCTTCTTAGTGTTACAACTTGACACTCTCACCAACAACACCCTAAAAATGACGTCAGAATTAAAATAATTTTACCTTAGTGCCGTTGATCCATTTTGTATTATTATTATCAACTGATGTGACTGAGAAACTTGCCAATTTGGGTGTAGTTATGTAGTGAAGTTAAGCCAGACATCAAGTGCACATTAGCGCCACATTAGCTGACGTGACACATTAAGTTCTAACAAAATATGACAATATTCATAACATTTCTCACCTTTACCTGTGTACAGGAGCCTTTTGTTTTCACTGGTATATCTCCCAAACACTTCACCACCAAACCAGGCTGAATATTTAGCTGGAAATACTTCCATACACACCGATTTCTGATACCGATTTGCTTCCGTAAAGGAATATTTATCGTAAGAAATGGTTAAGATCATTTACGACTACGGTGCTACAGCCATGGCAGCCTCGCATCACCCCACACAGTTGCCAGATCACAGGGTGTCTCCGGAAGTTGCATGTCAGTAATTCAGTTAACAGAGAGACACGAATATCTCACAGAATGGTTTTGAATTATAACCGCTAAGACAGCAAGGACGAAATATGTAAGAGAAACTAGCAGTCTTTATAATATCCCTTTAATCTCGCACCGAAATCAGAGGTCAAGGGTACTTTTACTGTTGGTAACATTGGTATGCAGATCATTTTAGCTTTAAATACAATTATTCGACTATACAGGCGAGAGCTATGCTATGTCGGTATTATAATATCGGTACAGCCACCCGTCTGCACCAAGGAAACAGTCCTACGCGATAAAGCAGTGGAAATATCGTCATTTTTATGCCGGTGATCGCGGAGTGAGGATGGTAGGAACGTCGCTCTAGTGAGGGGTAAGACCAGTGGTATCCATGGCAACGCAGACTCACCCTCGTATTCCTAGTGGCCCTGGAGATGGGTAACACGTTTTCCTTAGCTATTTATTCTGCACATTACACCTCAGTGGCATCTTTTAATTTACTGACGCGAACTATATCTATACTATAATGACATATAGCATATACTGTAATGTTTAGGTGTAATATAATTATTTTGTAACACTTCATCCATACTGATGTACTCTGCTCATTATGGCTCATTATCTTTTCGTAATGTTAATACAAAAATTGCTGCCACACAAGATAAATAACATACACAAGAAGGCTAACATAAAATACTGGAATAAATTACTTCGCAAATGTGCTACGAAACCCTAGAGAAGACCAGGCCCAGTAACACGTAAAATCGTTTGAAGGTAGCAGGAGTAAAATGAATGATGGGTTATAGTAGTGCTTGTAATATTTATCTGTATTGATATAAGCTTAGAGCAGCCTGGGTTGGACTCCCGTGACACTATATATTATTTTGCCTGTATCTCCTGGCATGTCTCTTTCTATGTTTGTCTATGTCTACATCTATTTATGTCTAATTATCTATCTATCGCTACACGCATGAATCCCGTCAGGGTTGGCTACAAACGCGTTGTCGTCCGCCATCTGACTAACCTCTCTCCAACTCACACATCCCTCCCTCGGCTGCGTCTGTATGCCATCCCTCCGTCTCATCCTCGGTCTTCCATTCCCTCACCCTCCCGTGTCACCTCGCTTACACACACGTGTAGTCAGTGTTTTTTTCTCCCTCCTCTCCACTTGGCCAGACCATCTCATAGTACAGTATATCTTTTAATGCGCTTCCCACTCCACATCAACACCACCTCGCTCCTTCACGTCTCCTTTGTCTCTCACGTAATGGTGCCGTCAGATATTTTGGTGTTGCTGTTTCCATATGACTTTATATAGTTTAGGATAGACTTTTGGCACTGAAGGAGTGGGATACAGTCTGCATGAACCCCTTCACTGATGCAGCACTCCTGAAATGGAATAACATGGTGTGCTGGTAGGAAGAGTGAGGTAACATTATGAGATATAAACAGTATGCAGTATTATGTTAAGCTGTACATGTGTGTGTGTGTGTGTGTGTGTGTGTGTGTGTGTGTGTGTGTGTGTGTGTGTGTGTGTGTGTGTGTGTGTGTGTGGAATAAAATCGTGTGCTGGTTGGAAGAGTCTGGTAACAAAATATATTTGGAGATATTAACAGTTTGCAATATAAAGTGTACGTGTGTGTATGTAATAACATCGTGTGCTGGTAGGAAGAGTGAGGTAACAAAATACATTATGGGATATAAACAGTATCCAGTATAATGTTAATGTGTGTGTGTGTGTGTGTGTGTGTGTGTGTGTGTGTGTGTGTGTGTGTGTCCAGTTAATAGGTATTTAATTTACTATTGCCTCATTTCAGCACCCCCACTGCCACACCCACGGCCACACCAGCAGACTGAGCCCCTCCGCAACACAAGACACCTCCAGGTGAGTTGCCTCCTCCCTCCCCCTCACTGCCAACCTCCTCCTCCACCTCCCCCCTGAGTGCCAACCTCCTCCTCCACCTCCCCCCT
>NW_027644193.1:17500-22977 GCF_032717465.1 Coenobita brevimanus
CTGATTCTATCACTATCTCAATTTGAATCTGAGAGCAGCTCATGCCATCTAGTGACGGCCAAGATAAACGGGACTTTAAATCCTCACAAATGACATTATTTAGGCCTTTTGGACTGCTAATCTTACATACTTGTGTTCTAGCAGCTTCATTAGCAAGCATTTCACAACTAGGTTACGGAAAGAATTGTATATTCATCATTACTCTGTTTAACGTTTAAACTCGGCGCCCGGCAATGACGCACAAAGGGAGGGGATAAGCTGCTCGCATGTGTCTTTCATTACTCGGCTTGACTAAGGAATTCCCATAGCTCAACATCTACAATTACATCACCCACTGCTTAGATACAGAGATACATACATATAAAAATAGAGTTAGCCCTACAGTAATTATTAATATATGAATTATTACTTAGGGTAGGAACTTATAAACTAATATTCAGGTTACACCCTAACTTAAAATTACAGTACTACTAAACACATATATGAATATCAAATGTGTGGCACTACACACACACACAATCCCATTTCCCCTTGTTATGTGTACCCTTCTCCCTCTTTAACACACACACACAGTCCCATCCCATCTCCCTTTCTGTGTACCCTGCCTCTCTCTCCTCCATAAGGTGTAGGTGGTAAACTTTTAACACCATAAAAATCTACATAAACAGTGTGGGGTAGTTATATACTGTATATATAATATGTAATACTAAAGATGCCACTGCAATATAATCACTGGCCCTCAAAAATGGTTATATATATATATTTTTTATAAGTTTAAATATATAAGTTTTGATGTCCTTCCATATGATGTTATTACTATTTTGCTGCCAGCTTGAGCAGTGGCAACTTTAGTGTTACATTGTACACTAATACGTACATTATACAATGATAATAACTGTTTAACAATACCAACATCACATACGGCTGTACTCCAAACAGTACTTAGCACAAGAACAGAAGACTGAAAGAAATTTGGACCAAGTTAAGGTAAAAAGGGTATAGACAGGCAACTGAAACAAGATTTTAACAATGTGTGTACAAGAATTTATTTTTACAAAATGACCTTCATTTACTATACATATATGGTACATGGCTATACTGTACTCTCTTCGCCTTAACTTGGCCAAATTTTCATAATTTTATAATTTCTCGAAGCTCCTGATAAATAGGATTATTTATGAGTGTGTTGTCCCAGATGATTGGCTGAAGAGTGTAATTGTAAATGTGTATAAAGGGAAGGGTGATGCCCTGGAAAGAGGAAATTATAGAGGTATAAAGTTTTTAGATCAGATAATGAAGGTAATGGAGAGAGTTTTAGAAGGTATGATTAGAGAAAGAATGAATATTGATGAGATGCAGTTTGGGTTTATGCCAGGTAGGGGGACCACTGATGCTACATTCATTGTTCGACAGCTTCAGGAAAAATATATTGGTAGGAGAAGGGATCTTTATTTTGTTTTTGTTGATTTGGAAAAGGCCTTTGACAGAGTCCCTAGAGAGGTGGTGAAGTGGGCAAAGAGAAAGCTTGGCTTGGAGGAGTGGCTGGTTAGGGTGGTTATGGCCATGTATGTGGGTGCTCACACCCAGGTGAGAGTGAATGGAGATTTGAGTGATGAGTTTTCCGTGAATGTTGATGTGCATCAGGGGTCAGTCTTGAGTCCCATGTTGTTTATCATGGTACTTGAAGCCCTTTCACGTGACTTAGAAACGGACTCCCGTGGGAATTGTTGTATGCTGATGATTTGGTGTTGACTGCAGAGAATGAAAGGGAGGCGGAGGAAAGGTTTAGGCGTTGGAGAGATGGTATGGGGCAAAAGGGTTTAAGGGTAAATGCAGATAAAACAAAAGTGATGATATCTAGGGTTGGTGGCGGTACTGTCAAAGACGAGGGAGAGTGGCCATGTGCAGTTTGCCATAAGGGCGTGGGAAGTAATTCCATCTTGTGTGGTGTTTGTGATAAATGGGTGCATAAGAGATGTAGTGGCATCAGAGGTAGACTGCGAGATAATGCTGATTTTATGTGTACGGCGTGCCGGGGTGAGCAGGTGGAGATTGTCAGACGTGAAAGGATTGAACTTGCAGGTGAATCTCTTGAGTGTGTTGAAGAGTTTTTATTATTTGGGAGACATGTTGTGTGCTGGAGGTGGGGCTGGAGCTAGCTCTGTGGCTAGGGTGAGAAGTGGTTGGAAGAAGTTCAGGGAGCTCTTGCCTCTCCTGACATTGAGAGGGCTCTCCCTACGTGCTAAGGGGTCTTTGTATGCAGCATGTGTTAGGAGTGTAATGCTGTATGGCAGTGAGACCTGGGCAGTGAGGGAGGAAGATATTCGTCGGCTCAGACGTACAGAAATGACAACGATTAGGTGGATGTGCAGTGCGTTCCTGCGTCCAAGGCCTGGAAGGGCTGGGTTTACAATGGAAGAGTTGAGAGGTAGGATGGGACTGGAGTGTATTGGTGTTGTGATGAGGAGAGGTAGATTGAGGTGGTTTGGACATGTGGAGAGGATGGGGGATGATAATTGGGTGAGGAAGGTGAGAAGTGTTAATATTGGGGGTAGGGTTATGAGGGGTAGACCGAGAAAGACATGGGACGAGGTCATTAAGTGTGACCTTAGGGTTAAAGGACTGAACAGGGAGGCTGCAATGGATCGTGCAGCGTGGAGAGCCGCCATTAGGTGACCAAGGCCGACACATGCAAGCATGTTGGAGCCTTTAAAAACGAAAACGAAAACGAAACTCCATGCCAGAAACAATACATCGTTTTCCTAGCACTTCCTCATGACTAGTACTATCTGGTGTTACAAGTATTGTACAGTGATAATGCAAGAGATGTTAATTTTAGGCCAAGTTAGAGTAAAAAAGAGTATAGTAATATTAGTTGTGCATTTGGGCAAACTTTGTATTATTTTGACATTCTTTGAACCCTCTATGGATGTGTTTTACATTAATTTATTCAGGGCATCACAAGCAACTAATGGAGAACAGACTGGCTTATGCAGTGTTGTGTCTGAGAAGGAGGGATGGAGTGGAGAGGTATATGAGAGAGGGGGGTGTGAGTTGGGAGCAGGGCAGTGAAATGGTGGGGGACAGGGCAACGTGGAGGCGATTTGGATGTGGCCACCCCGTACAGGATTAAGGCGTCTGGCAATAGATAAATAGATAGTGTCTGAAAGCAAATATATTATGCCCCATACTGAATGGCCTCAGTAAAAATTCAATGTGAAGTGGCTAAAGCTACTTTTTTCTGTCTGCACATATCAATATCTAAGTATGACCTAACTACTAATTGTTCTTTATGTATGTAGTACAGCTCTAACCTTTGATTAAAAAAAAATGCATTAATGATATCCCCCTCCCCCCCACACATACACACTCACATAACCTTTAGTGTAAAAATTCCCTGTACATTATAATAGTCCAGTTCAGTTAATATACAACCATTTATATGTACAAAACACACTACGGTAGAGTATATGCATGACCACCTTCTACCTATGGTCAATAAATAAAACTTCAACAAGTGATCATGTGAAGGACGATGGAAGCTGTGAGTTGTGGAGCTTGGACAACAGGGAGTGGATTGCAGCAGCCTGGTAGGGAAAGAGAAACTGTGTTACTAGAGTAATAAGTGGAATATCTGCTTGGGAAGAGATATTATCAAGTTTACTTAGCTTGTGACAATATGGGCCCTAGTTTTTTGCCCCCACCCAATCCTACATCACACGCAACTTTTTTATGATCATCAGCATAATAAAAAATATTACCATCATAGTCATCATCTTTATCAATATGATGTTTTTCCTGCTGTTGTAGTCCCAGGCTCCTTTGAGGGTAAACCAGTGAACTACCTGCTCTTATCTAGAAGTCAGTCCTCCTCCTTTATGGGGATAACAAGACTGGGTACATGGTTATATCAGTGCCACTGCATGAAGGCATCCCTCTATACCATCTCCATCTATCTATCTATTGCCAGACGCCTCAATCCCGTTTGGGGTGGCCACAGACAAATCGCCTCCAAGTCGCCCTGTCCCCCGTCATTTCACTGCCCTGCTCCCAACTCACCCCCCCCTCTCTCATATACCTCTCCACCCCATCCCTCCATCTCATCCTCGGCCTCCCCCTCCCTCTTCCCCCCTCCACCTCACTCACATACACTCTCTTCGTCAGTCTTTCACCCTCCATCCTCTCCACATGGCCAAACCACCTCAGTGTGTTCCTCATAACGCTTCCTATCACATCCACATCCACACCACAATGCTCCTTTATATCCTCATTCGTCAGCCTGTCTCTCCACGTGACTCCACAGGCTCCTCTTAAATAACTCATTTCCACTGCTCTCACTCTTGACTTGTGTCCTTCCAACAATGTCCAAGCTTCACTTCCGTACGTTAGAGTTGGTATCACAATACTGTCATGTAGTAACTTTTTCACTTCCATGCTCACTTCCCTGTTTCTTATCACTGCTTTCAAGGAACCAGCAACCTTTCTTCCCTGCTGTACCCTTTCACGCACTTCACCCTCCAAACCTCCATCCTTACTCATCACACTACCCAAATACTTAAACGTACTCACATTTTCCAATTCCTCACCATCTAACCTCA
This sequence comes from Coenobita brevimanus, assembly GCF_032717465.1. Taxonomy (NCBI): domain Eukaryota; kingdom Metazoa; phylum Arthropoda; class Malacostraca; order Decapoda; family Coenobitidae; genus Coenobita; species Coenobita brevimanus. The sequence goes on from NW_027644193.1 coordinate 22,099, forward strand.
CTGTACATTCACTAACTTCACCTCTCTCAAAGACCATCACTTTACTCTTCCCTACATTCACCTTTAGGTTCCGTTTCTTACACACTCTCTCAAACTCATCCACCAAGCCTTGCAGCTCCCCTTCGTCTTCACTCAACAACACAGTATCATCTGCAAACAACAGTACAGGGAGTTTCCAAACACTATCCTCTCTCACCAGGGCCACTCCAACATCCACTACCCTACCTTGTACCTCTTTTATTACCCCATCCATGTACAGATTGAACAACCATGGAGACATGACACATCCCTGTTTGAACCCAACTTTCAAAGAGAAAAATTCACTTAGTTCACCATCCACACGCACTGCAGCCTTCGCACCATCGTACATACTCTTCACAGCATTCAACAACTTCCCATCTACTCCATATATTCTTAACACTTTCCACAATCCTTGTCTATCCACCCTGTCATATGCTTTCTCCAAATCCATGAAAGCCGCATACAACTTCTTTCCCTTCTCTAGAAACTTTTCCACTAAAGATCTAAGAATGAATATCTGATCTACACAACCTCTTCCCTTCCTAAAGCCTCCCTGTTCTTCTCCAACTAATTTCTCTGTTCTTTCTCTAACTCTGTCTATAAGTATCCTACCATACACTTTTACTATTATACTAAGAAGACAAATGCCCCTATGATTACCACACACTTCTTTACTTTCAAAGAGAAAAATTCACTTAGTTCACCATCCACACGCACTGCAGCCTTAGCACCATCGTACATACTCTTCACAGCATTCAACAACTTCCCATCTACTCCATATATTCTTAACACTTTCCACAATCCTTGTCTATCCACCCTGTCATATGCTTTCTCCAAATCCATGAAAGCCGCATACAA
>NW_027644194.1:0-1998 GCF_032717465.1 Coenobita brevimanus
GCCACCAGCGTTGGGGGAGGTCCTTCGGCCATGGGAAGCACCTGGGGAGGCCGCCTGGCCCCGGGGGCTGTGGCCTCTGCTACAGGGAGAGGCCAGCAGGGTAGGGCTGCGGCCTCTGGTCCTGGCGGAGCCTGTTAGCGTCTGGGGTGGGCGGGGCTGGAAGGACTGGATACCAGGCTTCAGGGATGCCTCGTCTGGTCCGGACTCAGGTGGAGTTCCTGCAACGGAAGGGACTCCAGCCTTCCAAGGAAAAGGCTAGGGGGAGGGGCACCTCACTCCACCACCGGGGCAATGGGTTGAGTCAGAGGTGACTCCCTTCGTCAGACAGCTCTGTTGGACACTGCCTGTGCTCCTACGTGGGAGCTTGCCACTGCAAATCCCACCCCGATTCTGCTGAGCATTCCCTCTGCTGGAGAGTAGTGTAGTTTCCCTGTATACTGCCGGGTGGTCTGGCTGCGAAGAAGAGGGGCGCCGGGTCATGAGGGAGATACACCGTTGTTGCCTGGACATTGGCCCAGGTAAATTAGCCTCTCCGTTGTCTCCTTGTGGGGTGGGTGTCACCCCCTCACTCTCTCCTCCTGGGGTGGTGGTGTTGGGCTCACCCCGCCACACTGGTATTTCAAGGTCACGGAATCTTCCCCTCCTCCGGCAGTGGAGGGCACCCCATCTCATCCTCCCATCATCGACCACAAAGATCGGCTGGACATATCCTCTTACTGACACTTCCTGACCCTGAATTCCCACACCCAGTCATACCAGCTCGGAGCTACCATCTACTCCAACCTCTATGATCTGCTCCGGGCTGCCAACCTAGGTGAGGATTGTCAGGGGGTAGGAGGTGCATCTGGCCGATCTTCGATCATTCTGTAATATGCAGCCTCCACATCTGGCCCTTTAGAACTGCCATCTTATGCAGTGCTAGTGTGGTGAAGACTTGATGCTCTCTACCACCTAATTTGGCCAAATGCCCCACACAGAGTGCGATGGCCATTAAAAAAAAAAAAAAAAAAAAAAAAGCAGTTTCAGTCAGTTTTCAGTGCAGTCTGAGTGTAGTACAGTGTCAGTGAAGTTTATATATTTTTGGTACTTGTGAAAATAGCGAAGTGTTGCTGGTAAGCAGTGAAATGTTATTGTGGTTTGTATATTTTCAGTACTTGCATGTAAAAACAGTGAAGTCTCTCGACCCCTGGCCCTCTACCCCTAGTGCATCTGGTTGAGACTATTAAATACTAATTCTGCCTATGGACACAATACGGGTGTATAGAACTTACAACTCACCATCGAGGTATAATTGCAGAACTCTACTCTCTGCCTGTGCTGTGCGTGATACATTATATTGGGGAGCTAACTCTGTAAACCTGTCTCCATCATATCCTGTAACTCTTTGTTTTTATATTGTAACAGTGTATTGAAATAAGCCAATAGATGTGTTAAGGTGTACTGCCTAGTTTTTATGCCCTGTTCCTTTGTAAGTGTTTTATTTCCGGTCCGGAAAGAGGACCCGCTCAGTCGCGGGCGTTATTAGCACGAGAAATCGGGCTAAAAACATCCCGCATAACAGGCGGCAGGTGCATAAGCACCCGAGGCAGTTGTTGTTGTTGTTGTTGTTGTTGTTGTTGTGATATTCGCCCCGCACTTGTTGGGGCACGGGCAAACAAAGAGCCCGTCAGGGAAGAAGCAGGAAGAGACAGTTGCGCCTTCTTCCCTCTCGCCGTCGAAGCAACACCTGTGCCTCTTGCCTGCAGATGCTGGGCCAGGAACACTTACACACACACACACACCACATGATACATCAATACACCTATAATCAACTACACTCCCTGGCTCCTGAGAATACTTATCCCCCTGCTAAGTAATCGTAGAGTCACTGTTCCAGCACAAATAATCTGTAATTTTTCCTTGTGAACTTGTTATGCTGTGTGTTTTTAAGTCGACTTCTTGTCTTAAGAACACTAGCTACTGAGCGGGGTCCTCTTTCCGGACCGGAAGTAAAGCACC
>NW_027644195.1:0-2997 GCF_032717465.1 Coenobita brevimanus
TAATGGAGTCAGTCCTTAGCGGTCTTACCTGGGAGACTTGCTTAGCATATCTCGACGACGTCATTGTTTTCAGTCGTACATGGGCCGACCACCTTCACCGCCTCAAGCAAGTGTTCCACCGCATACGCCAAGCAGGACTTAAATTGAAACCTACGAAATGTGTGTTAGCAGAGAGATCAGTTTCCTTCTTAGGACACCTAATTAATGCAGAGGGCATCTCACCAGACCCAGAGAAACTTCGAGCCATCGCAGACATCCCACTCCCCCGCGACGTGCACGAAGTCAGAGCATTTCTGGGGTTGACATCATATTACAGGCGATTCGTCAAAGGATTCGCGGACATCGCAAAACCCCTCCACGAACTAACAAAAAAGGGCGAACCCTTTCTATGGACGGGGACAAGACAAACAGCCTTCACCACCCTCAAAGCAAAACTAACCACCTCGCCAGTAGTCGCATTCCCAGACTACAATCTTCCCTTCCGCCTCTATACCGATGTGTCCCTCATCACCATAGGAGCTGTCCTTGCCCAGGTACAAAATGGCAAGGAACACATCATCGCCTGTGCCAGTCGCACCCTTAACACGGCAGAGCGGAACTATGCGGCCACAAAACGCGAGTGCCTAGGGATCATCTGGTCCCTCGAGTACTTCAAATCCTACATCGCGGGCACCCACGTACTAGTCATCACCGATCATCAATCCTTACAATGGCTACGACAGTCAAACACAAATAACGCCCAACTAATACGCTGGCGGGAAACCCTCGAAGAATACGACTTCGAAATTGCATACCGACCAGGCAAGCTGCACACCAACGCTGATGCCCTATCCCGCCTCCCAATCAACACCATCAAAGAAGAACTCGACCTGGTTAAAATGTGGTTTGACAAACAACGCCCCTCTTGGATTCCACAGACCACATTTAACAAACTACACCCGCATGGCGAACATCTTTTGACACAAACGGACACATTGTCCTCAGCCCAGCCACGGCCCACGACACCATGCTCCACCTCCATGCCCACAATGGCATCCACCTAGGAACTAAAAAGTTACTGCAAATATTCAACGATATGTACTGGACTCCCAACCCATCTACCATCGCAAAGAAAATCATACAATCATGCCGAGCATGCGCACTTGGCAAAGATATCACCCGAACACCAGGCCCTACAGGAAAAGTCACAGCACAAAAACCGTGGCAACTTCTCTCCCTAGACGTCGTCGGCCCCCTCACACCAAAGTCCGGCTATAAGTACATAATTACCTTCGTGGATGTGTACTCTAAATTTATCATCGCCTGCCCAGCCAAGGACCACACAGCACCGTCAATCGCCGACGCCCTCACCCGACATGTCTTCCCTTATTTCGGGATTCCCCAGGCCATCCATTCGGACAATGCCCCTGAATTTACGGGAAAAATATGGGAAGAACTGGCCAACATCTTTGGATACAGCATCTCCCACTCATCTCCCTACTGGCCCCAAGGCAACAGCGTATGCGAGAGAAGCCACCGCTCCCTCATGAACCAAGTCCGCACGCGCATTACGCAAACAGGCAATGAAGACTGGCCCGCACACGTTAAGATCGTGCAATGGGGGTTAAACACGTGCCCAAGGGAAGATGGAATAACCCCGCACGAGAGAGTGTTCGGGGAACCACCCCTACTCCTACCCCTCCGCCACCACCTACAACTGCCCACTCCACCCTCCAGCACCGACCCTCTCCACCACCTCAAACGCCGCCTCCACCACCTACACTCAAAGCAGGACCTAGCACCGGACACAACCCACTCCAACCCATACATACCTGGCCAATCTGTCATGGTTGCAAATCTCCCTACCCCACCTAAGACCGCCCCCCGATTCCTTGGCCCATACAAAATCGTGCGGGTGCCGAATGCTTATCAAGTCATCGTGGATCAACAAGGGCAACACCGCACATACAGAAACCGCCACGTGCGTCCCTTCAACCCACCCGACACCGCCCACCCCCGCACTAAGCCTACCCCCACCCAGGCCCGCACACCTGGCCGCCCTGACCTTCCTCAACTTCACCCCCCAAACTCCTACTACTACTCCTTCTCCCCCCCCTCCTCACACTCTCCGCCTACCAGCTCTCCACCAAGCACACCATCACCCCAACCGCCTCCCACCACACCTACTTCGCAACCAGCCACTTCCCCACCAAACACCCATCCACCCGCCACCCCCCCATCCACCCCACCCAGGCCACCCTCGCCACCACAGCTGCCCACCCCCACCAAGATTCACCCCAACCCCACACCCACCACCGACCTCCCACAGGACCACTCCCATTATACACGTCACACCACACCACCACCCATCCACCCACCTCACCACCGTACACCCTCACCGCCTCCACGCAATCAACCAGCCTCACCACCCACACCCACCATAACCACTACCACCACCAGATCGGGACGACTCTCACGCCCACCCGCGAGATACACCCCGACACCCCCACCCAACACCCACTTATCCCAGAATCCACCATCACCACCCTCCCCCAATACCTCCCCCATAACCCTACCCCTCCACCAAGCACGTTGGAACTTTCCTAACTCCCAATTCCCCAAAGTACAACGCTCCTCCCACCACATTAGCCCAAATAAAAGCACCACCCTCCCATCACTCTCCAGCATTCAAATCTCATCTCCCCACCAGGCACCATTCCCCGAGATGAAGATAACCAGGGTCCGATGGCAACCTCACAACCACCCGCCAACCAGAATCAGAGGCACCCACCACCTGCTATGCCTCCTACGCCGGACCACCCAGCCGTCCTCCCTCCACTTCACGCTCTGCCCCCACCAGGAGCCCAACCAATTCACCACACACTGGGTCAACTTCACCCAACACCTGACCCCGGCCTACCAGACAGCCACCTCCACTACCTACCACCTCCAGTCACGGGGCCGTGACTTCAAAGACGCGGAGGGTGGTAAAATGCCCGCCGAGACCGCCACAGGACC
>NW_027644196.1:0-11988 GCF_032717465.1 Coenobita brevimanus
CACAGAGGAACAGGACATAAAAACCAGGCAGTACACCTTAACACATCTATTACTTTAATTCTGACACCGTGACAATATAGACAAAGAGATATTGGATACTGGTAAAAGACAAGTAAAATGCCCGCCGAGACCGCCACAGGACCTCCCACCTCACCACCCCCCACACCACCGCCGAGCCGCCACCCCACCACCACCCCAGGAAGACACACAGGTGAGGTTAGTGACCTCGGGCAAGAGGGTCATCGGGACATCCCGACCCTGAGCCCCTATTCCTCGCAAGTGCCCCAACCCCAGGCGTTCAGACAACCTGAACTACTGTGCGGGCGGGGTAGTGACCGTCAGACCAGGGGTGGGACTGAAAAGAGGTCAGTCCCAAGTAACACCGTCTTGACGGTCTTGCTACACCCTCTAGGGCAGGAAGAGGCCCAAGGGCAGGAAGAGGCCCAAGGCTACGGCCTTACAAGAGAGATAGACACAGGCTACGGCCTGACAAAGTGTGTAAAGGGGAAGGTGACCCCAGGCTCCGGCCTTAACACGCTGAGGAGAGAGAGTTGCCTGTGTGCATCCCTCTCCAGTTGTACCTTGGCTACGGCCAGAATACGGTCCAGGGTAGATAGACCCTGCTACCGTACGTGTAGCGCCACCCAATTACGGAAGCGGCGACTCGGGGCCGGCCTCTCGCCGGAGCAGACGGGTGATCCCGTTTCTCCGCTAGTCGTTTCCCGTACGGGCGGACACTCAGTTACGACTGGGGCACGTACCAGGGTGGAGAATTCCCTGACGGTAGGATCTGTCCGTATTGGAGAGAGTGTGGTCCTCACGCCCCTCACTCCGGCTTGTTCCCTACTGCGGGAGGAACACCACGCTGACGGCCGCTTGCCTCGGCGAAAGGGCGACCCCGATCACCCTACTGGTGTCCCTCGCACGCCGGACAAGTTCACGGCACCAGCCAAAGTCCATACTAGGGGAAGTGGAGCCCCACCTCAGCCCAATGAACACACTCAGGGAACCACGAAGAGCGTGAGTCTCCCTCAAGCCTCTTTCCCTCCGGGGAGCCCTTCGTCGCCATCCAGGCTTCTTGGCCAAGCGGAGGCGTTAGAGTGGTGGCAAGGCCCGATTGCGGAGTTACCGCCCACACCCGGACGCTCCTTAGCCCTGTTGGAGCCCTACAGGAGTCGCTGCCGCAGCCCAGCCCTGACGGCGCCTCTCCCCCTGAGCACCTGCAGACCCCAGACGCCCAGGCCTTCCACCACGGTCCCCGACGACGGCGACCTAGGCTCCCTCACGCCCCGGCAGAAGAAGAAGCAGGCCCGAATCCTCCGCCTGTTCGGTCCTAGTCCCGAGGCCCCCCGATCAGGTCAAGCCCTCCGGACTACGAGGTCCCCTTGCACCCCACCAACACGGCCCTAGGAAGGAGCCGCCCCTCAGGCCGAGGCCCTAAACAAGAGAGCCTCCCTGACAGTAAGTGTTAGTGACCCAACTACCAAAGAAACACGGGTAGAACAGTGAAAGTGACAGCAACCCCTAATACAGTGATAGTGATCCAAAGCACAGTGGCAGTGACAAATAGAAGTTATGTTAAACAGTGATATCAGGGTAAGTCGTGCTTGAACATTAAACAGTTCAGTTCCCCCTCTCAGTAAGGAAGCGGGGAGTTTTCTGTGGAATCAAAGGTAGGTGTGTGAGCGAGCCGGAAGGTTAGTGAAGTGCTTCCCTGCGACTAGGTGACGGTGTCGGATGTCGCCACACGCACCCTACCTTTGTTATAGTACCATATCCCCCACAGACTCCCAATCACAGTGAATATAAGTGAGACTCCTCCTTTTATTAATATCCACCAGTGACACGACCAGTGTTCTCGATTGACCATTGCAGTGAAGTGATAACTCTCCTCAATAATAGTCACCCATATCCCTGACTGCCCTGTGCCCTGTGCAAAAGTAGATTGGATCCAATTATAAGTGTATTATTGTATCTCTGTGTTATTGTGTATCAAATATTGTGTATGTAGCACTGTAAGGAATAGAATTTAAGCAATAGATGTGATTTGGTGTACTGTCTCTTTTTATGCCCTGTTCCTTTGTTAGTGCATTACATCCGGTCTAGCCAAAGGACCCCGTCCCAGTGCTCGTGTTTTTACGACGAGAAGTCGCCCTAAAAACACAGCATTACACTGGTGGCAAGCGGTGGTCCTAGATCCGAGTAACGCACGGAGGAACGCGAAAGGGAACTTACAATGGCAGCTAAACCGCACATCCAATTGCCGAGGTTCAACCCGGACCAGTGTGACATAAACATATATTTGGACATGGTCAAACCCCTCCTAGACATAGGGTTTGACTCTGACAGAGAAAAGATCGCTGTCACTCTACCTAACTTGGGTAAAATAATCACTAGTGTCGCACGAAAAGTCGTCCCAGAACTGTCATGGGACCAATTCTCACAAATAGTGAGACAGGCTTTCACGCCATCCATAGGCCGAGTTGTCGCTCTTTCTCAACTCGACACCCTCACCTACAACGGGAACCTGGATGACACATTCACCCAGGCTAGGCGCCTTGTCAGCGCCGCCTATCCCGAGGCACCACCCAATGCCCGGGATATCCATACATTCAACGCACTGTTGAGAATCCTCCCCAGCGTAGTCAGGGAGCATTTCTCAATCTACGACCCCTCAGGGGACATGGAAAATGACCTACAACTCGTCCGACGTCTGCTCGCCGCCCGCCCCACACCACAGCCACTCCACGCTGTGACACGTTTTCCTACAAGGCAACAACCCCCTTCCCAACCTAAACTGCCGCCACATCAGCCAGCTACTGAGCCGCCCACAGTCCCTAGAGCTTACCCCCAAAAGAAGCGCTCAAACCCGAGGGAACAAGGAAACCTCATCACCATTAACCCCTGGGAATTCACGGCTTGCAGCCGCACCTGCCCTCTCCACGACATTAGGGAACAGCTCAAAGCTAGCAGGCGCAGAGGTTTTCCACAAGGGCGCAAGAAAGTATCCTCCTTAGACGACGATGCCCAGGAAGATGACACACCAACGCACACCCTCTCGGGAACAGACGACGACGACCAAGAGAACACCACTCCACAGCAAATGGATTTTTAGGCCCGCCCCCGCACCTCCCCACGGTGGCGGGGGCCAACTCACACAACTACAAACCCCCTGTTTACGACAAAATCTGGCTAAACGGGGTCAAGGCACGTCTACTAGTGGATACGGGAGCAGCCAGATCGTGCCTCTACTCCCACTTCTACACCCGCCACATGGGTGCATTCGGCCCCCTCCTCCCCACCTCAGCCAACCTTGTCGACGCAGGGGACGGCCCCCTGCCTATCCGTGGGGAAACTCGGGCCCTCCAAACCCACACCCATCAGCAAATATCCACTAGACACCCATTTATCATATTCGACTCAACATGCAGTCAATACGATGGATATTTAGGGCTGGACCTCCTACAGAAATTACATGCCACCATTGACTGCCACCAACGCCGCCTCCACTTCCATCCAGCCCACCACAACCAACCAGCAGTGAGAACTAAGGAAGAAAAAAAAAACAACAACAACGAAGGCTCGCCAAAAACTCACACCCCCACACACTACCACCAGACACTCACCTGTCCCATACCACAAATACACCTACACCCTACCCAGCCCCTCACACCACTAGACTCCCATCCCCACCACCAACCACTCATCATCTACATCCCTCCCCATCTTTTCCGGCCACTGTCGCCTCCTCTATCACAATTCCACCACATCATGAAGCTTGGGTAAAACTTAACAAACCCTTCCATACCTCCGTCCTCTTCTCACCATCCATCCCCACCGGACCACTTTCCTCCTGTCTAGTAAGCCCTACCTTCCTTCCCCCACATGCCCAAGAAATCCGTGTCGCCAACCTCGCTACCACACCACTAACCTTACCAAGAGGACTCATCATCGGCGACACTGAAGAAGCCGAACCATGCCAAACACCGCCCCCAGACCCACCCACCCTACCCACCCTACCAGCACACCTATCCCCAGCCCAAACCAACAGCCTCCGACAACTCCTCCTGGATTTCCAAGATTTATTCTCCTCAGGCCCGACTGACCTTGGCCATACCACCTATCTCAGCCATGAGATACATACAACAGGACCTCCAATTCGCCAACCATCACGACGGAAAAATCCTAAGCAACGAGAAGAAGAAGACCGGCAGGTCCAGGACATGCTAGATGCCGGTGTAATCTCCAACTCTACTAGCCCATGGTCCTCTCCGGTGGTACTTGTTAGAAAAAAGGACGGGACAATGCGTTTTTGCATTGATTACCGCCGAGTAAATGATGTCACAGTCAAAGACGCCACTCCCCTACCACGTATCGACGACTCCCTAGACTCCTTACATGGCTCAACATGGTTTTCCACCTTGGATCTACAGTCAGGGTACTGGCAGGTCCCTGTGCATCCCGACGACAAACACAAAACCGCCTTCTCCACATCCAACGGCAAACATTACGAGTTCAATGTCCTCCCTTTCGGACTCTGCAACGCTCCTGCCACATTCTCCCGTTTAATGGAGTCAGTCCTTAGCGGTCTTACCTGGGAGACTTGCTTAGCATATCTCGACGACGTCATTGTTTTCAGTCGTACATGGGCCGACCACCTTCACCGCCTCAAGCAAGTGTTCCACCGCATACGCCAAGCAGGACTTAAATTGAAACCTACGAAATGTGTGTTAGCAGAGAGATCAGTTTCCTTCTTAGGACATCTAATTAATGCAGAGGGCATCTCACCAGACCCAGAGAAACTTCGAGCCATCGCAGACATCCCACTCCCCCGCGACGTGCACGAAGTCAGAGCATTTCTGGGGTTGACATCATATTACAGGCGATTCGTCAAAGGATTCGCGGACATCGCAAAACCCCTCCACGAACTAACAAAAAAGGGCGAACCCTTTCTATGGACGGGGACAAGACAAACAGCCTTCACCACCCTCAAAGCAAAACTAACCACCTCGCCAGTAGTCGCATTCCCAGACTACAATCTTCCCTTCCGCCTCTATACCGATGTGTCCCTCATCACCATAGGAGCTGTCCTTGCCCAGGTACAAAATGGCAAGGAACACATCATCGCCTGTGCCAGTCGCACCCTTAACACGGCAGAGCGGAACTATGCGGCCACAAAACGCGAGTGCCTAGGGATCATCTGGTCCCTCGAGTACTTCAAATCCTACATCGCGGGCACCCACGTACTAGTCATCACCGATCATCAATCCTTACAATGGCTACGACAGTCAAACACAAATAACGCCCAACTAATACGCTGGCGGGAAACCCTCGAAGAATACGACTTCGAAATTGCATACCGACCAGGCAAGCTGCACACCAACGCTGATGCCCTATCCCGCCTCCCAATCAACACCATCAAAGAAGAACTCGACCTGGTTAAAATGTGGTTTGACAAACAACGCCCCTCTTGGATTCCACAGACCACATTTAACAAACTACACCCGCATGGCGAACATCTTTTTGACACAAACGGACACATTGTCCTCAGCCCAGCCACGGCCCACGACACCATGCTCCACCTCCATGCCCACAATGGCATCCACCTAGGAACTAAAAAGTTACTGCAAATATTCAACGATATGTACTGGACTCCCAACCCATCTACCATCGCAAAGAAAATCATACAATCATGCCGAGCATGCGCACTTGGCAAAGATATCACCCGAACACCAGGCCCTACAGGAAAAGTCACAGCACAAAAACCGTGGCAACTTCTCTCCCTAGACGTCGTCGGCCCCCTCACACCAAAGTCCGGCTATAAGTACATAATTACCTTCGTGGATGTGTACTCTAAATTTATCATCGCCTGCCCAGCCAAGGACCACACAGCACCGTCAATCGCCGACGCCCTCACCCGACATGTCTTCCCTTATTTCGGGATTCCCCAGGCCATCCATTCGGACAATGCCCCTGAATTTACGGGAAAAATATGGGAAGAACTGGCCAACATCTTTGGATACAGCATCTCCCACTCATCTCCCTACTGGCCCCAAGGCAACAGCGTATGCGAGAGAAGCCACCGCTCCCTCATGAACCAAGTCCGCACGCGCATTACGCAAACAGGCAATGAAGACTGGCCCGCACACGTTAAGATCGTGCAATGGGGGTTAAACACGTGCCCAAGGGAAGATGGAATAACCCCGCACGAGAGAGTGTTCGGGGAACCACCCCTACTCCTACCCCTCCGCCACCACCTACAACCGCCCACTCCACCCTCCAGCACCGACCCTCTCCACCACCTCAAACGCCGCCTCCACCACCTACACTCAAAGCAGGACCTAGCACCGGACACAACCCACTCCAACCCATACATACCTGGCCAATCTGTCATGGTTGCAAATCTCCCTACCCCACCTAAGACCGCCCCCCGATTCCTTGGCCCATACAAAATCGTGCGGGTGCCGAATGCTTATCAAGTCATCGTGGATCAACAAGGGCAACACCGCACATACAGAAACCGCCACGTGCGTCCCTTCAACCCACCCGACACCGCCCACCCCCGCACTAAGCCTACCCCCACCCAGGCCCGCACACCTGGCCGCCCTGACCTTCCTCAACTTCACCCCCCAAACTCCTACTACTACTCCTTCTCCCCCCCCTCCTCACACTCTCCGCCTACCAGCTCTCCACCAAGCACACCATCACCCCAACCGCCTCCCACCACACCTACTTCGCAACCAGCCACTTCCCCACCAAACACCCATCCACCCGCCACCCCCCCATCCACCCCACCCAGGCCACCCTTGCCACCACAGCTGCCCACCCCCACCAAGATTCACCCCAACCCCACACCCACCACCGACCTCCCACAGGACCACTCCCATTATACACGTCACACCACACCACCACCCATCCACCCACCTCACCACCGTACACCCTCACCGCCTCCACGCAATCAACCAGCCTCACCACCCACACCCACCATAACCACTACCACCACCAGATCGGGACGACTCTCACGCCCACCCGCGAGATACACCCCAACACCCCCACCCAACACCCACTTATCCCAGAATCCACCATCACCACCCTCCCCCAATACCTCCCCCATAACCCTACCCCTCCACCAAGCACGTTGGAACTTTCCTAACTCCCAATTCCCCAAAGTACAACGCTCCTCCCACCACATTAGCCCAAATAAAAGCACCACCCTCCCATCACTCTCCAGCATTCAAATCTCATCTCCCCACCAGGCACCATTCCCCGAGATGAAGATAACCAGGGTCCGATGGCAACCTCACAACCACCCGCCAACCAGAATCAGAGGCACCCACCACCTGCTATGCCTCCTACGCCGGACCACCCAGCCGTCCTCCCTCCACTTCACGCTCTGCCCCCACCAGGAGCCCAACCAATTCACCACACACTGGGTCAACTTCACCCAACACCTGACCCCGGCCTACCAGACAGCCACCTCCACTACCTACCACCTCCAGTCACGGGGCCGTGACTTCAAAGACGCGGAGGGTGGTAAAATGCCCGCCGAGACCGCCACAGGACCTCCCACCTCACCACCCCCCACACCACCGCCGAGCCGCCACCCCACCACCACCCCAGGAAGACACACAGGTGAGGTTAGTGACCTCGGGCAAGAGGGTCATCGGGACATCCCGACCCTGAGCCCCTATTCCTCGCAAGTGCCCCAACCCCAGGCGTTCAGACAACCTGAACTACTGTGCGGGCGGGGTAGTGACCGTCAGACCAGGGGTGGGACTGAAAAGAGGTCAGTCCCAAGTAACACCGTCTTGACGGTCTTGCTACACCCTCTAGGGCAGGAAGAGGCCCAAGGGCAGGAAGAGGCCCAAGGCTACGGCCTTACAAGAGAGATAGACACAGGCTACGGCCTGACAAAGTGTGTAAAGGGGAAGGTGACCCCAGGCTCTGGCCTTAACACGCTGAGGAGAGAGAGTTGCCTGTGTGCATCCCTCTCCAGTTGTACCTTGGCTACGGCCAGAATACGGTCCAGGGTAGATAGACCCTGCTACCGTACGTGTAGCGCCACCCAATTACGGAAGCGGCGACTCGGGGCCGGCCTCTCGCCGGAGCAGACGGGTGATCCCGTTTCTCCGCTAGTCGTTTCCCGTACGGGCGGACACTCAGTTACGACTGGGGCACGTACCAGGGTGGAGAATTCCCTGACGGTAGGATCTGTCCGTATTGGAGAGAGTGTGGTCCTCACGCCCCTCACTCCGGCTTGTTCCCTACTGCGGGAGGAACACCACGCTGACGGCCGCTTGCCTCGGCGAAAGGGCGACCCCGATCACCCTACTGGTGTCCCTCGCACGCCGGACAAGTTCACGGCACCAGCCAAAGTCCATACTAGGGGAAGTGGAGCCCCACCTCAGCCCAATGAACACACTCAGGGAACCACGAAGAGCGTGAGTCTCCCTCAAGCCTCTTTCCCTCCGGGGAGCCCTTCGTCGCCATCCAGGCTTCTTGGCCAAGCGGAGGCGTTAGAGTGGTGGCAAGGCCCGATTGCGGAGTTACCGCCCACACCCGGACGCTCCTTAGCCCTGTTGGAGCCCTACAGGAGTCGCTGCCGCAGCCCAGCCCTGACGGTGCCTCTCCCCCTGAGCACCTGCAGACCCCGGACGCCCAGGCCTTCCACCACGGTCCCCGACAACGGCGACCTAGGCTCCCTCACGCCCCGGCAGAAGAAGAAGCAGGCCCGAATCCTCCGCCTGTTCGGTCCTAGTCCCGAGGCCCCCCGATCAGGTCAAGCCCTCCGGACTACGAGGTCCCCTTGCACCCCACCAACACGGCCCTAGGAAGGAGCCGCCCCTCAGGCCGAGGCCCTAAACAAGAGAGCCTCCCTGACAGTAAGTGTTAGTGACCCAACTACCAAAGAAACACGGGTAGAACAGTGAAAGTGACAGCAACCCCTAATACAGTGATAGTGATCCAAAGCACAGTGGCAGTGACAAATAGAAGTTATGTTAAACAGTGATATCAGGGTAAGTCGTGCTTGAACATTAAACAGTTCAGTTCCCCCTCTCAGTAAGGAAGCGGGGAGTTTTCTGTGGAATCAAAGGTAGGTGTGTGAGCGAGCCGGAAGGTTAGTGAAGTGCTTCCCTGCGACTAGGTGACGGTGTCGGATGTCGCCACACGCACCCTACCTTTGTTATAGTACCATATCCCCCACAGACTCCCAATCACAGTGAATATAAGTGAGACTCCTCCTTTTATTAATATCCACCAGTGACACGACCAGTGTTCTCGATTGACCATTGCAGTGAAGTGATAACTCTCCTCAATAATAGTCACCCATATCCCTGACTGCCCTGTGCCCTGTGCAAAAGTAGATTGGATCCAATTATAAGTGTATTATTGTATCTCTGTGTTATTGTGTATCAAATATTGTGTATGTAGCACTGTAAGGAATAGAATTTAAGCAATAGATGTGATTTGGTGTACTGTCTCTTTTTATGCCCTGTTCCTTTGTTAGTGCATTACATCCGGTCTAGCCAAAGGACCCCGTCCCAGTGCTCGTGTTTTTACGACGAGAAGTCGCCCTAAAAACACAGCATTACACTGGTGGCAAGCGGTGGTCCTAGATCCGAGTAACGCACGGAGGAACGCGAAAGGGAATTTACAATGGCAGCTAAACCGCACATCCAATTGCCGAGGTTCAACCCGGACCAGTGTGACATAAACATATATTTGGACATGGTCAAACCCCTCCTAGACATAGGGTTTGACTCTGACAGAGAAAAGATCGCTGTCACTCTACCTAACTTGGGTAAAATAATCACTAGTGTCGCACGAAAAGTCGTCCCAGAACTGTCATGGGACCAATTCTCACAAATAGTGAGACAGGCTTTCACGCCATCCATAGGCCGAGTTGTCGCTCTTTCTCAACTCGACGCCCTCACCTACGACGGGAACCTGGATGACACATTCACCCAGGCTAGGCGCCTCGTCAGCGCCGCCTATCCCGAGGCACCACCCAATGCCCGGGATATCCATACATTCAACGCACTGTTGAGAATCCTCCCCAGCGTAGTCAGGGAGCATTTCTCAATCTACGACCCCTCAGGGGACATGGAAAATGACCTACAACTCGTCCGACGTCTGCTCGCCGCCCGCCCCACACCACAGCCACTCCACGCTGTGACACGTTTTCCTACAAGGCAACAACCCCCTTCCCAACCTAAACTGCCGCCACATCAGCCAGCTACTGAGCCGCCCACAGTCCCTAGAGCTTACCCCCAAAAGAAGCGCTCAAACCCGAGGGAACAAGGAAACCTCATCACCATTAACCCCTGGGAATTCACGGCTTGCAGCCGCACCTGCCCTCTCCACGACATTAGGGAACAGCTCAAAGCTAGCAGGCGCAGAGGTTTTCCACAAGGGCGCAAGAAAGTATCCTCCTTAGACGACGATGCCCAGGAAGATGACACACCAACGCACACCCTCTCGGGAACAGACGACGACGACCAAGAGAACACCACTCCACAGCAAATGGATATATAGGCCCGCCCCCGCACCTCCCCACGGTGGCGGGGGCCAACTCACACAACTACAAACCCCCTGTTTACGACAAAATCTGGCTAAACGGGGTCAAGGCACGTCTACTAGTGGATACGGGAGCAGCCAGATCGTGCCTCTACTCCCACTTCTACACCCGCCACATGGGTGCATTCGGCCCCCTCCTCCCCACCTCAGCCAACCTTGTCGACGCAGGGGACGGCCCCCTGCCTATCCGTGGGGAAACTCGGGCCCTCCAAACCCACACCCATCAGCAAATATCCACTAGACACCCATTTATCATATTCGACTCAACATGCAGTCAATACGATGGATATTTAGGGCTGGACCTCCTACAGAAATTACATGCCACCATTGACTGCCACCAACGCCGCCTCCACTTCCATCCAGCCCACCACAACCAACCAGCAGTGAGAACTAAGGAAGAAAAAAAAAAACAACAACAACGAAGGCTCGCCAAAAACTCACACCCCCACACACTACCACCAGACACTCACCTGTCCCATACCACAAATACACCTACACCCTACCCAGCCCCTCACACCACTAGACTCCCATCCCCACCACCAACCACTCATCATCTACATCCCTCCCCATCTTTTCCGGCCACTGTCGCCTCCTCTATCACAATTCCACCACATCATGAAGCTTGGGTAAAACTTAACAAACCCTTCCATACCTCCGTCCTCTTCTCACCATCCATCCCCACCGGACCACTTTCCTCCTGTCTAGTAAGCCCTACCTTCCTTCCCCCACATGCCCAAGAAATCCGTGTCGCCAACCTCGCTACCACACCACTAACCTTACCAAGAGGACTCATCATCGGCGACACTGAAGAAGCCGAACCATGCCAAACACCGCCCCCAGACCCACCCACCCTACCCACCCTACCAGCACACCTATCCCCAGCCCAAACCAACAGCCTCCGACAACTCCTCCTGGATTTCCAAGATTTATTCTCCTCAGGCCCGACCGACCTTGGCCATACCACCTATCTCAGCCATGAGATACATACAACAGGACCTCCAATTCGCCAACCATCACGACGGAAAAATCCTAAGCAACGAGAAGAAGAAGACCGGCAGGTCCAGGACATGCTAGATGCCGGTGTAATCTCCAACTCTACTAGCCCATGGTCCTCTCCGGTGGTACTTGTTAGAAAAAAGGACGGGACAATGCGTTTTTGCATTGATTACCGCCGAGTAAATGATGTCACAGTCAAAGACGCCACTCCCCTACCACGTATCGACGACTCCCTAGACTCCTTACATGGCTCAACATGGTTTTCCACCTTGGATCTACAGTCAGGGTACTGGCAGGTCCCTGTGCATCCCGACGACAAACACAAAACCGCCTTCTCCACATCCAACGGCAAACATTACGAGTTCAATGTCCTCCCTTTCGGACTCTGCAACGCTCCTGCCACATTCTCCCGTT
>NW_027644197.1:0-2997 GCF_032717465.1 Coenobita brevimanus
ATTTAGGAAACAAATAATAAAAAAAATCGATTGACGCTTAAAGAGAGCTGGCATCTGAGCGTTTAAGAACAATAAGTATCAATTGATGGGTTCACGATACAAGTGGGAAACTTTGTATATTCTCTTTCATTTGTAGCAGAAACACTTTAAATTACATCGAGTCTCCTCACTGATTGGAAAAACAAATAAAAGTTTTGCACATTATGAAGGTTCGAGTTACACAATTAGCCACATTTCCTTAGGTAAAATCTCTCAAAACTGTGGTACCTCGTGGGTAGGAATATTGATGAGCTTTTAACTCTTACCTATAAATTTATAGGAGAATGCATAAACACTACTGGAATACCGAGATACATAATTTATCCCAATTTATAGCTTTATTCCTTTTCTCTGTCGACGTACGAGTATAGTTCATGACAGCTGAAAAAGAAAATGCATTTTGAAGGAACACTGATTCATCTGCATTAATCTGGTCTGGAGGTCATTTGGATTTTCACTTTAGGAAGAGGGTCATTTGTGAATTTCTTCATTTATAATCGTAACTTTGGGATTTAAAAAAAAAAGTGTATTAGTTGTTTGGTTACTGTAAAAGCATCCGTTTTAGGTGTAATTCAAACTATTATACTTGAATGAACCTAAAAACCGCAAAATTGAGGGCAAAAACACT
Source organism: Coenobita brevimanus (assembly GCF_032717465.1). NCBI lineage: Eukaryota > Metazoa > Arthropoda > Malacostraca > Decapoda > Coenobitidae > Coenobita > Coenobita brevimanus. Next base: position 668 of record NW_027644197.1, read on the forward strand.
AAGAATGAAAATTCCACAATGTACACCCACGAGCAAAAGTTCGCCGACAGTCTCTGCCTGAGAAATTTTTCCAAACATAGCCCATAGAAGGCGCAGCGCTCGTCCGCCAGAGTAACGGAGAAGGACGGATACAGAGAGGGGGAGGGGGAGGGAGGCAACAAGACCGGGGAAGGAGAAAGTCTGTAGCGATGGTAAATGGCACATATCGGGTGATTTATTGATATTGTTATTATTGTTATTATTTTTAGCCTATTATTATTATTATTATTATTATTATTATTATGTGCGAGATAAGTATAAGAAAAGAAGGACGTAATCCAGCTTTACCCTTTAGAAAACGACTGATCTTTTTTGTTTTTTTTCTGAATAATTCCAGTCGATTTTTCTCGTGTGTCGGAAGCACTAGTTATGTCCAAAGGCTAAAGGTCTGATAAAGTATAGCAAGCCATAAACAATGATTTGAATTTGATCCAGACGATCAAAGTGGCCACAAGAAAATCCTCATCGTCTAATGGTTAAGGACGTAAGAAATTAACTGAATAGTGTCAGGTAATGTGAAGGTAGACTGCGAGGTAGGAGGACGTAAACTAAGAAGCAGAGAGAGAGAGAGAGAGAGAGAGAGAGAGAGAGAGAGAGCAAGGAGTTAGCAAGTGAAACACGTAAAGAACAATGCTTAGTTTTGACAGAGAGAGAGAGAGAGAGAGAGAGAGAGAGAGAGAGAGAGAACAAGGAGTTAGCAAATGAAACACGTAAAGGGCAATGCTTAGTTTGGTGATAAGTATTTGGGAATAATATAATTACACACTTCAGAAATGCGAGGGTGAAAGGTGGCAGAATAATTTCATTGTTGAAAGACTATGTATTATTGCCTCTCCGACTGAAGGGTATTGTTTGATCACTTCGCAGCAAGGCAGCATGGCAACGCCATTGGTAGACTAATCGAACCATCTAGTAGCTGGTTCCCTCCGAAGTTTCCCTCAGGATAGCTGGCACTCGTACATGAGTTTCATCCGGTAAAGCGAATGATTAGAGGTCTTGGGGACGAAACGTCCTCAACCTATTCTCAAACTTTGAATGGGTGAGTGTCTGGGCTTTCTTGAAAGACGGGGGCGCGGCGGCCTTCCAAAAGCCACTGGCGCCGCCGTCCACGACTGAGGCTCCAGAGCCAAATCACTGAGTGCCTAGTGGGCCAATTTTGGTAAGCAGAACTGGCGCTGTGGGATGAACCAAATGTCGAGTTAAGGGGCCTAAATGAATGCTCATAATATATATATATATGTCGTGCTGAAATAGAAAAATTGACATTTTAAACAAAATGAGCAAGGTTGTTGCTGGTTTATCTAACTTGTTGTGAGAGTTGCCGATTTAATTCATTCTCTGGATATTTTGTTCAATCGGCAATTTTTCCTTTTTCCAAAGATGATAAACTAGTGGTAAAAGTATAAAAATAATAAAATTATTGTTATAATTCGTTTCAACAAGAAATTATAAGAATAATTTAAACACCTCAAATATGAAAAAATAGATGGTTTTCTATATACTCTTTGCAAATTGTTATCAAATCCATACACCATTTTCCTTTTAAAAAAATAAATAGTTTTTTCATCTATACTGAATTCAGTGTCTACATCCTCGGGCGCTCCATTCCAGAGAGGTTTTTGCTACAAATGTCGTATTTATCGATTCCCATAATCTATTTCTCTCTAAGAGGTATGTGTTGTTATAGAAAATCAATCCAGCATTTATTCTGTTTACATTTTGGGGCAAATCTAAGTCATGTAGGTTTATCTGGTGGACCATACAGTTGTTGTATGTTTAAAATATCATCACTCTCCAGTCTAAAGTCTGCTGAATAATCTCTCACATAGTATGATAGATTCATAATGGAATTAACAAATTGAAAAAATATAAATATCTATAAAGAAATTATCTTATCATTATTAGAGTTTTATTAATTATAAGTATAAATTAAAAATTTAATATATATATTTTTGCGGAAAACCAAATCGATAGTTTGTATGGAGAGATGAAGAATCTCGATGAAGCGGCCCCTGCATCAGCTTTGGTTCGCATTTTCAGAGCTATGTACAGTTATTTATGGCCACCCAAAAGTGAATATTATAATGCTGAAATTAAAGGAGAAGAAGAATGTGATGAAATTGTCCAAAAGCTGGCACAATATGTGATAATTCAAAAGAGAGAGAATAAATCATCAGATATGTTTCGTTGTTTTGCACATAGTTCCTCGTGCCTATCTCAGACGTGCTCCCCCGTCTGCTTGTTGTTTCGCCGTACTCGTCGCCATTTGAACGGTACAAATGAACACAAAT
>NW_027644198.1:0-20040 GCF_032717465.1 Coenobita brevimanus
GCAATGTATTAACTATATATCTCACAATTCTTCGCACATATGCGGCTTGGTGTAGATCGACAAATTGTGATTTACCATCCTGTCCTTTCAAACGTTTAAGGTCCCAAGTGCTAGAAGAAGAGAAAATTAATACAAAGGAATGTGAGGAAGCCGCTAAGAAGCTAAAAGAGTGTGTGATAATCCAAAACAAAAAGAATAAACTGGAGGATCTGCTTCTTTGTTTTGCACACAGCGCTTCATGTCCATCCGAAAAATGCTCCTCCTTCTGCCTGATGTTTCGCCGTGTTCGTCGCCATTTAAATAATAAAGAAGAACATAAATGTAGTGTGCTAAAAATATACTCTACAATTCTACGCCTACATGTGTCTAGATGTGAAAAGCATAATTGTGAGTTACCATCCTGCCCTTTACTACGAAGAGCCGCAGCACCTCTTGCTCGTTTAACCCTTTAGTGGACAAGTGGTTGCATATTTACGGATGTTTAGACTATTATATATAAATGAAGGTGTATCTGCTCCGCCAAAACAACGACAAGTCAATATTATAAAACTGACTGATTTTCGATATAATTTAAAATGAGTATAACTACCTTTTACAATATAACAAATTTCCAAGGAATAATAAATAAGAAAAGAAGTGAAATAGAATATTTTTATATTATACAAATATATAGTTTAGATGCCTTTCCAATTGGAACAGGTAAAAGTTTCATTGTTCAGGAAACCCTTAATTTCATTAAAAAAAGACTAATTTTTCCACACAAAACATTGAGAAACTTTCAAGTCGTTCCCGTCCCTAAAACCACAAAAGGTCATTATGATTTTATTCTTTTTCTTGATGATTTATTATCTTTATCTGATACATTATTTAATGAGGATACTTTTTCTGAAATAGATAGGGAAGGTAATATAACTACATCATATAATCGTTTCAATTACAGGTATTATTTTGATTTGTTACAGTCAAAATCAGATTATAATTCAATTGTAAATTCACAAATTGGTGTTAACGGGCATTATATTCGACGCATTAATGAAATTCTTTCAGATATTCTTAAAGAATACAGATATGCATTCTCAACTAATAGTAAGAATCCATCAAGGATTAAAATTTTATTCTCAAGAGATCTTGGAGCTTCAGCAATGCAATTTACCATAAGTAGTTTCCTACAGGTGGGAATATTTTTAGATGATATTGAGAAGACCGTTATAGAACTGAAAGACGAGTACAAAAAACGCTGTACTCTCATTAATACCTGTTTTGGACCAGCTCAGCTTAAATGTGTTATTAAAATCGACTCATTTCTTATAACACAAGTCTTTCAAGATAATATAAATGAATATATGTTTTGGTGTTATAAGAATATGTTAAAGAGAGGGAGAAATGAGGAATTACAAAGATATTCCAATTTTGATTTATTCTTGAAAATATTTACATATGATAGAAAATATAAAGAAATTAATAATATAATTGATGAAAACCTTCTTTCTCTTTATAATGAAAAAACATATTTAAGAAATAAGGAAGATTTATACAATAATGAAGATGAAGTAAATTTATTATTATCATCTTGTGATCCATATTCATACTGTAAGGAGTTTGCTCAATTATTAGCTAAAAAAATACTGAAATAATTTTTCCTTAAACCACTTGCTTTTCTATGATCAACATGACACTTGCGAGTCTGATTTCCCTTTGCTACAGGAGGAGGGGATGAATAACAACTTCAATTCTTGCTGACCCGGAATGGGAGTTGGTTGCCCACTAAAAGGCTTAATCTTCCTTTTTTAGAATAATATTTACACTCTGAAAATCACCAATCCATAAAACACCCAGATAATTATCAAAAAATGAATCTCTTTTAATACTCAATTCTTTATATACTTCTCTTGGGGGCCACAAACAAAAAATATTATTCACCTTCATATTTAAAAAATTAAAGAAACAACAAATATTTATTTCAAAACTAAGAATTTTTCTACCTATTGTAAGATAATAATTAATATTACTCAGAGAACTAGGTTTGGAATAAATGGTTTCCATACCCAAACATTGTAAAGGATTAAAATGTGATTTAGGCACTATCTTTATTTTTTCTTTAGTGATATATGTATATGCCTTAAATTCATCTCCTTCACATATAATGCAGTTTCTTTTCAGTTCTTTGATGTATTTCTCACATTTTTCGTAAGATTGGTGTCCAATATCATATAATAAAAAACATATATTTAAATTGTTATCTGTTTTCATATTCCAATAAAGATTCGCTTGTAATGCCATTGTTTTTATTTCCGAAGCTGTTGCTAGAGGGACTAGGTCTAGTAGATTTTTTTTATTCAAATAATTTGGTAATAATAGTCGTTGATAATAAAGAAGGTAAGATCGATCAATGTCTTCTTCAGATGCTTCTTTTATAGATATAGAATTCTTTACCACACAGCAAAATGTAGTGGGTTCCATAATAAATTCAAAGCATTTCATATAATTATCCAGTACACTATAAGAAAAGACGGTCGGTAAGGATAAAGAATCTAATTCAAATCTAATATATAATTTACAATTTCCTTCTAGTATCAAATGTCTGATATTATTATTATAGAAATTAACTATGATTAAGCTGGTGTGGACCAACATTGATTGTGAATAGATATAAGCATTATATTTTTGTCTACCCACCGACGGAACAAATAATATAAAATAATTTTCCTTCGTTATAAAACATAGTGGAATCTCATCTGCCGGAATGGGATGATCGTCATCTATTACCGTTTCTCTGAATATTTTCTCTAAATCTTCTTTTATTAAATCAATTTCCTTTTTCTCCGATACATGAAAAAATAAAAGTGAATAATTTATAAAAGCGATATGAGAAAAATTAATAATAAATGTCTCATATCCTAAAATGAGTGTAGAAAAAACACCGTCGAGTATATACCATACCATGGTGGGTATCCTCTTACAACATCTTAATGAAAATAGTAGCTGCTTTTATAACAGCGCTTGTACTTTGAGAATCTGGAGGCAAACTGTTTTTCCTACTGAAAGAATAAAGGAAAAGGAAGAAATTTTTTCATTTACAGATAAAGTATATATTAATAATGATATATGTGATATAATGAAGAAAAAGAGAAGAGAAGATATGGAATTTAGTAAAACAAAAAATAGAGAAAAAATTATAGAAAACTTAAAAGAATATGTACCTTCCTTCATGAATATCGATCCCAGCCGTATTATAAATGATATTGGTGATATACAAAATGCAAAAAAATATCCTCTTTTATTTTTATTAAATACATTTAACTTGTGTTTGTTTCGAGTATTTTCAGTTCCCTTAGAAACCGAAGAGAAGTTTCTTATCAAAGCAAAGTTTGAACATGATGGTGATTCTTATTACATGAGTAGACTCAAAAACGTTTTAAATGTATTCGGTGGGGCAATATCATATTATCTGAAATATTTATATCAGAGAGATAAACTTGCTAATTCATTTTCCAGAGAAATAAAAAACGCAATTAATGAATTTAATTTTGTTATGCAAATTTTTTACCATATAAAAAATTGTCAAGAAGATCATGAAAAAATTCGATTTAAAGGATGTTTCTATGAAGCCATCTTATCAACGGATATATGTAAAGAATTATATGAATTAATAAAAAATACCGAATATAAAGCTCTGGTTGAAATGGGAGCCATTATTAAAAATGTGAGAGATGTTAATAATTACTGGTGGGAAGAAATGGATGCTAGCATAGAAGATTATAAACAACGATGTATATCTTTTGATAATATTCAGATAGTCCGGTTACCCGTTTTTTACCATATGTGGCCATCTCTCTTTCTCATTGCACTTACTGGAAAGCAAAATGATCACTTTGTGGAATTTATGACCAAACATGTTCATATTATGACTGGATGTATAATCTGTATAAATAATTATCCATCAAAATTATTTGAAGGAGTGCAAATATACAATCTTATTCATTCGCAGACTTTACCTCTTTTATTCAAATTTCTTTTGAATTCAGAAGAAAGAAACAATCACCCACTAAAGGAGAATATAGTTTATCCAGCCAAATGTTATATATATCACACAATCAAGATATTAATGGAAAAGGAAGGAAAGGACATCTATATTGATAGAGAAGCTCTTATTAAACTTGGCAGTTTTCTTTTCCTTTTGCTATTGGTGTTGGGTTCGAATGAAAACCAAATCGACCATTTTAACTTAGTTCAGAAAAATGCACATACCCTATCTCTGTGGATGCTTAGAAATATAATAAGAGTTTCCAATGGAAGGGATTTTTATCCCCTCAACCAACTAATTCAATATGGAGAAATAAAAGAATTAATGTCAGAGTTTTCATTTTTATTTCACAATCGTTCTCAAATAATATTTGATGCTATTCAAAAATATATAACAAATTATAGATTACAATGTTGGATTGAATTATTTAAAAATATTAAACACCAAGTAGAAGAAGAAAATTTCAGATTTTTTGAACCGGTGATAAAAACAGATTTTTCTTCTTCTTCATTTATTGCCTTCTTCGAAAGAGAATTCTTAGCCTAGGGTCAAATTAAAGTTATCATAAAGAATGTCTCCTTCGGTCTGCATCAGAGTTATTGATTTCGGTTTTATTTCCCAATTCTTGTCTAATATCTTGCACTTGTCGAGTTTTTCCACCACCGTTTCTAGGCACTGAGAGTTGCATTCAAAAAGTGATATATGTGGAATGGGGTTCTTACGTTTCGATTTCAAAAGAAATCCCTCTTTCAGATGGGTATCCAAAATCTTGGGAAATTCTTCTAGTATCTGGTAAAAATTTGGTATATTCAAAATAAGGCCAATAATTTTCCGACCAAATATACCAAACTGATTGGTAGAATATATTTTAATGGGATTAACATTCAGCCATTCCTTGATTGTAGTTATATAATCCAGAGGCTCCTTGTTTTCATTGCCGAGATATCCAACAAAAAGTGTTATGTGATTTGGGCGTCTTATTACATCTTTCTCTTTCTTGAACTGATTGGTAACATTCATCAGAGTTTCTGTATCTGATTCCGATAATCTTACGGAGAGATAGTATAGTGGAGAGTTCATGTTGATAGTGTGGCCGTTGGGCTATGCGATACTCATATATAACCCTTTAGCGGGCATCAACCAGATAGGTCCTTTTCGCCTCAGTGTTATATACGACCATCTGGTCATACAACTACACCTTTGTCATAGGAATAGTGGTAGCTAGTGTTGGATTGTTTTTTGTTGTTGTTGTTTTACAATAATATTTCAACCAAAACACCTCTTTCATTTGAACTTTAACTCCTCGGACTAGAGTGGACGGTGCCGTTAGAAAGAGTAATACAAACACATTCATCTTGGTAAAGTCTGGGACTAACAACACCATCAAGTTCTCTTTGGAGTAGATCTTCTATCATCGCATTGCACAGCTGAGAAGCCTTGACGGCCATCCGAGAGATAGCCAGACATCTCTTTTCGAAGAGACAGAAGGTCTGTCTCATAATTTTTTTTCCTCAATAGGTTTAAAAAGCATTTATGATCCAAAAAGTCGCCCGCTAAAGGGTTGATAATCCCCAAAAAGTCTACTGTATAGTAGTGATCTACAGTAAGATGTAAAATATAAAATATTCAAAAAACCAACTTTATTGATAATAACCTAATATAGCCACTTGCCAGCTAAAGGATGCGAAATATTAATTGTCTATAGTAAAATGTAAAATAAAAAAATATTCAAAAACCAACTTTATTGATAATAACCTGATATAGCCACTTACCCTCTAAAACTTGTCCAAAATTGATTTTTGAAAGTGCTTATTTTTATGAAGATAAAACCGATGACCACCCTTCATATTATACTATTGAAACTTTATTCTCCTATAAATAAAAAATTAAGTATGATTATATCCATGTATAAATAATGAAATTTGGAAAACTCCAACCCGTTACTCAACCAACGACTTTATCAGAGCCAGCGAGGATTGTTTCTATGCTTCTTTCCATTTTTTTTCAACAGATTCATGATCTCGAAGGAGAGAGTATTCTTCTATTTAGAATTTTTATGTTAGCAAAATATAATGATATTAATAATAATAATATAAATCTCCTAACATGGAATTCAGCAGAAGGAACATATACACCTTCTAGCTCTTCTCTCATTTTTGCTCCGAAAATTTATCTGTAAGTCATGAAATAAATAACGCAATAAATAAATAAACAAATTCTCTTGTTTTTTCCTTCTTTCCTTTAATTATAAATTTATTTTTCTTTATTCTTAATATAAAAAAAAATGTTATCTTTAAAGATAGGAGATAAAAATATATATATCAGATGAAATAATGAATACACAGAAAAATATGTACATAAACTACCACCGATAAATGACGTTGAAGAAATAAATATTAATTTTTCTAACAGGGACTGCAACGAAGAATTGATCCAATGCGATCCTCAGTCTGATTCTACATCTCTAATAGAATGTCTTCAATGTAAAGAACAAAATGCGCATTGTATAGATGTATCTGATACTCCAATCGTTTCTATTGAGAATGGAGGAGAGAAAGGGCGATTTCCTCCGGGTAAATTCGGTGTATGTTTAGTATCTGAGCAAGGGACTCACTCTGAGGACTTCAATTTTCACACAACTAGAATTGTCGTAGGTGCCATAAGAAGGGGAAACCAACACTATGCCAAGGCTGTAACTCAATGTATAAATGATAATATCGTCACAAAATCATGGTCGAACAACGATTACAACTATTTTTCGTAAACCTTGTGATAAGATTGTTGCCTGCCTTCCAAATGGAGCTTTGCGCCATCCACGGACCCAAAAAATTATTTTAGATGTCGGAGAGATCGATTTCGATTTGAATTCAGCCACATGTGAATGTCCAGAGGGGTACAAGTCTACCACCATCTCAGGTGGAGGGCTGCAGTGCATTCCCAGAAATCCTATACCCAGATGTCAGGTATCGTGGACATTATTAAATAATGATGATGATGAGAATTACCTGTGTATTTGTAACCCTGCTCTGCATATCAACGCCAGTGTGGCAACCAATGACGAATTGTTATACAATGTAGAAAACTCGGCCTTCACTAATCAGAATATTTCAAACATGAGGTTCGTCTCGAGTACCCTTCTGAACAATTGCGATCATTGTTTGCCCCTTCCTGGAGTAAGTTCGAAGAATGCTGCCTTCTCCTACAATTGTCTGAGTGAGCAGACTGCCGATGTGACTCCCGAAAAGTGCTATGGGGGGCATCGTATTGAATCCCTCCTACTGGTGAAAGATGGACTCTTGGAAACGGGCGTTTACAAAGAGTCTTGTTATGTGAAAGGGGGTGTTGTTACGGTTCGAGGTAAAGGTGGTATATCTTCTTACTTGGAAGGAATGGACTACTATAACAATCCGAATTATATCTTAGAAGGAGGGGGCGATCCGCCCAATTCCAGCCTCAGAGTAATAAGACCCCCACCCTTTGGTGTTCATGGACTGGGAGAGGACTCGGGAGATCACGCTTTGGGACTGTTGGTATCAGCGGGACGGGTGTATCCCGGTTGTGTTTACTCTCGTCTAGGTACGGAGGAGAGAAAAACCGACTACAATGAGATAAAGACATTTATCGACAGACAAGAGAATCATGGGAGTTTTATGCAGAGAATCAATGATCCCGGTATAGTGGCGGGAGCTTTTCTGCTTCCGAAGATTTTCACGAGAGAAGGCGAAAAACTCCTTCCTCCTTCTGATATGAGAAATTTTCCACTGGGAGTCCTCAATCATAGAAGGGCAGCTGGTTACTACTCCCTGTTCGATCTCATCGACAGAATCGTCATCGACGGATCCTCGGGAAGTTTTCGCGATATTTTTCCACCCTCCGTTCTTTATGAGGGAGTTGCCAATCTCTCCGAGTCTGAATTCGATCTTCTAGGTGGGCTATTGATAGAACCTACCAATATAAACCCGAGAGATATCGCATGGCGGAGAAATTACGTCTGTGAAGAATTATGGGCTAACACTCCAACTTTCACCAATTTCTATGCGGGAGGCAAGCACATCTTTTGGAGGACTATTAACGCTCTCGGGAACCGCAAGTACCCCTGGGTCCAGCTATAGTGGCCAATTTTAATTCTCACTGCTCCGGAGCTTCCCTTCAACAGAACGGAGATTCATCGTACTTGGATTGCAGAGGAGGGAAACCCATCGATTTTTTAACCACCCAGTTACACGGCGCCGAAAATTATCTAGAGAACGAAACCGTTCTGAGTCTTCCTCCAAATGTACCGTGCGGATTTCCGGAACTCTTAGAGTTCTCTTCCAGGAATTTTATGTCGGATGATGAAACCATGGCGAGATTCAAAAATCAGTACAGTAACGGAAACAGATCTAGGGGGGGGATTAAGGATTATCTAGCGAGAAAATATGATTATAAACGCGCGCGCATCCCGGTTTGTGGGACGGATTACGAGAAGGTAGGGGATCGAGAGGTGGGAAGGAGCCTATACCATCCGCCCCCTTGCGTGATGGAAGCTTTTATTCAGCGCGACACCTTAAGAAATTTCTCCATGGTTAACGCACCATCCTCTCCTCGGGCATCTCTCATGCATTTCACACAGCACTGCGCCAACTACGTGGACTGCCTCCTGACCCACTACAAATTTCTCTTGAACGGCGACTGCTGGATGGGCGCGAGTCTAAACCAATATCTTCCCATTTTTACGATAAACAGAAAAACACCTATCCGTTGTCTCCGAAGAGAGACCATCACGTTGATGGTACCCCATTTCTTTCTCGCCCCGTCGACTCTCTGAAGAACCCCATAAACGATGTGAGGAGGAATAAAGCTGCTTCTGCGAGGGGTTGTTGTGATACCACGGACGCCTTTTGCAGGAAGAGACTGAAAGAACCCAAAATCAATGTATCCATGATATGCGAGGCTAGTCTGCATTCCAGAGCTACTCGGTATACTCCCTACATTATGGAGAAGAGACTCCCCCTCTCTTCCATTCAGAGATATTCTGCCTATTTCAAAATTATGAATAATTTAGAAGACTTGGAAGAATCGCTGAATAGCGCGTATCTTTTCACTCGTCCCACCAACTACGAGGGTAGAAAGATACCTCACACTCCAAACGCATTTTCAACCTGTCCCCATAACCAGGAACATATGTCTTATCTATACGGAAGGCAGATCGTCACTCCGTTTCCAGAGAATAATCCTACCAGTTTTTTACCATTGACTACACAAATACCAACTACAACGCTCCCCATTCCAGAATACTGACGAATCCCCGAAGGACGTGTTTACTCGAATCTTTAGTCACCGTGGGTCCCAGCACCATCAGGGCAAATATGCTCAATTCTCGGGACTGACGGGCCGAGCGATATCATCTTGCAGTTGGCGACTCCCGCCCACCGCCACGAAATGAAAGGAAAGGGGAAATTATCCTTCGTTCATAATTATCCGATAAAGTTACCCTGTCGTTATGGCTACGAATCCGGACAAGTTGTAAGTGAAGGGACTTGCGGCCTAGGAGGGTATCTATGCGGTTACAGGCCTTGGCATCAAAATAATAAAGAGGGTTGGTTGGATGGATTTTCGTGTCGCTCCCCAAACGAAACCTACGACTTGGATTTTTTTCAAACCGATTTCTCGGATCCGGCTTCCGTCTTTAGATTTTTCGCTCAAGCAATATGGAAGTGGGATGCTTTTTAGAATGGGTAATTCCTGGCCAATGTGCAGTCGATATTCCTATGGAGCATACCCCTTTACTCGTCAAATGACGGATCAGATTTCACTGAACAGAGTATCTATGGGTTTCGAATCTGCCTCTTCCAATTTCTCCACAATTATGAGGGAAGAAAATTTCCTAGCGGACAGCTAGGTCAGCTCGCTTCAGTGTTATATACGATTACATAAATGCACGGAGTTATTGATAATAACCACTTGCCAGCTAAAGGATGCAAAATATTAATTGTCTGTAAACACCAACTTCATTGATATAGCCACTTGCCCGCTAAAGGGTTAATTAATAAAATTTTATTTTTTTTATTTTTTTTCTCGTAGTATGGAAACATATCCAACTTTGAGTATTGGTTTTCTATATTATCAAAAATACCCTAGAATTTTTATAGCAGGTCTCGAGCTTTTAAACCGGACTTCTAAAAATTCAATGTGATGTTTATAGGAAATGAACTGGCAAAAAGTGCCATTCTCAATTTGGCAGCATTAATCGAGTATAAAGATAAAGATCTCACCGAGATATTTAAGAATATAGAAATTATTAAGGTAAACGAAAAAACTTTTCTGGATATGAATTACGAAATTCGTTTTTTACCGGTTCTCACATCTCATCAGATGGAAATTAAGAAAAATACGCAGGAATTTACAAAGAAAATCAATCCACTCGAAATATGGGCCTCTAATTTTAGACCAGGATTTTCTACAAAGTCTCACTCCCATCTTAAAAGTGAAAAAGAGGAAAAGATAAAAAAGAAAATACAGATATTTGGAGATCGTTGTCAATATAAGATTGTTGTTTATTTAAAACTTTTAATAGATTTGCATGCTCAGTTTAACCAGTGGTTGAAATACTTTTCAGAAGACATTACGAGACTTGCTGCTTTTGTCATTTTTTCCAATACTCATGTTGTTATATGATTTTCTATACTTTGAATTCCTAATTTCTGTCCCAATGCTTTTACGCAGTTCTGCATAATTAGGTTTATTGTTGATTATTTTTCTTTTTCTAGTAAATGATACTTCTTTCTCCTCATCTTTTTCTCCCCCTTCTTCTGTCTGATTTTCCTTTTCTTCAACGGTGAAATCATCCAATAAGAGATAATTTGTGATAATCTCACATTTATTTAAAATCAGTAGATATTTTCCTATGAGATTATTTAAATGTCCACTATTAATGGCTTGGTGACGTTTACAAATACTCTCCATTGTCATCTTTATTATTGATTTTATTATGATTCGCAAGGTAGTATATCTCAATCGCAACTCCTCTAAATCTATAAGTTCCCTCTTTTTCTTGACCAATTCGGTCGTTATTTCATCGTTCACCATAATTCTATATTCATTTTTCTCAAGCTGCTCTGCCAATCGACATTCCATAGCAGATTCTCGGACCTCATCTTCCTTATAAGTATAGCCGGTTAGAAAAAGGGTATCTTTATGATTTATATTATTATTTAAGTAAATTTCTAAAAGAGTTTTATTTAAATTTTTAATTGTTGTACCCTTTTTATTATGAAAATCTTTTATTTCTTTTAATAATTTATCATTATATTTAATATGGTAAAAAATACCCAATAATATTTTAGTATCCGAGACTGTCAGGGCGTAATAGTTAATCAAGGTCTCAATAATAGATTTTGTAAACATGGCGAAGGTAAAATAATAAGAAAAATCTAAAAAAAATCATTTATTTCTAGATGTATCTAGAGATTCCCATAAATCTATAAGCTTTATAATCATCAATGTATATTCATTGACTAAATTTAAATAGTACAGTTTTATTTTAGCAACATGACCGGTATTCGGTATTTTGAATTCACTGGAAGAAATGAGCTCGGTGGTGGATCCTCGCCATTTCTTCTGGAAGCTGAAGAAAGGAATTTTCGTTGATTTCCAGAACCATACATCCAAACTCTTGTAAAACATCTAAATGGCGAACACATTCTTCAAGAAATTCAGACACTGCATAATAAAGATCCGTGATTAACATAAGTGTAGACTGAAACCCCAACTCTTTCCAAATAGTCAATTGGAAAATAATCCTTGTACAGTAAGAAACCCACACTTTGTTTTATTTCATGCTCTAGATTATATTCCAGAGTTTGTTTAATGTGAATGGAAATTAAATTGAAATAGGAATTTATTGTTGAATCATCCGCTAATTTTGCTATGCCTTTACAAAGATGAATTTTAATAAAATGTTTGGGAATATAAACCTCAATAATATTTATTGGATAAACAGATTTGAATGTTTTTGTTATTATCCTGTTGAAGAACAAAAGAAATATAGTACAATAACTGTATCTGGAAAAAGTATAAAAATCTTCAAAGATTTTCTCTTCATTTTCCACATAAAAAATAGATTTAGAAAGTTCACGTTTTTCTAAATTATATTTATTTATTAAAATATTCTTTAAAAAAAGACATATAGATTTAAGAGTAAAAACGTTATTCACTTTTATCGATAAGCTCTCACCATCACGATTCACTTCCAGCGTGGTGTTCGCCATCGATGTATGCTCGGCATTTAGAGTATAAAGTGACAAATTATGAAGCTCTGTCGCCATCAATCGTCAGTAGCGTCTTTTGGCTTATACTACAGAGAATTTCACTAGGATCTGTCTCCTTGTCATCTACGTAGGCGACCGACCATCCCGATGAGTTGCATATTCCCAACTCATAATCTTTGTACATTTCATCAATAAATAATTTATAATTATTAAAATTAATTTCATTTAACTTCCTTAACTTGACATATTTTGCTAGAGTAAATAAATCTGAACATTTAAGAATTATATTCTCTTTCATAATGAATGTGCTTGAAAATTTACTGGGGAAATCTTTTAAAGATATACCATTTGATTCCAGTCAAACAAATATTTATATATCTCATCATATTCCTGGTTGTTTTATTTTACCCTTGCCTGAAAAACCTTCATCATCATCATTTTTAAAGATTTCCAAAGATGAATTTGATTTATTAAATGAAATTTGGAAATATGAATACAAAAAAAGAAAGAGAAAAAAACTAGTTAGAAAATAGATAATCGATATTATAAACACTAGTATCGTAACAATTAAGCCATGATATTGAACTGCTAATTTCACACATTTTTTTATATAAAGTTAATGTCTTTCTTGATTCATCCATATTATGAATCTCGTCACAGACAGCCAGTGGATGATGCAAATTCAGTGGAATAATCCTTTTCTTTGTCAAATTTCCTATATTATCATTATTGTTATCATATAGACTGGATTCAAGTCTGAGACCTCTTCCAAATAATTCTACATTATCGTATAAATCTGAAAAATTTAATTGATTCTGTGATATATATAAATCTCTTTTTTGTCGAACATTGCAAATTTTATCTCTCGAAGAGTTAAAGGATATTTCAAAGGTGTCACTCGATTTTAGCGGAACATCCAAATTGAGGAGAATTTTCTATTTTGAAGGAATTAGGATAAAAGTGTTCACTTTCGGTTAGTGTGTATAAAGAGGTAGGAAAGCACATTTGCACAAGAGACGAGATTTTTTTAGGGAACTAATATCATAATCTCTAGCAATATTGCTTAAAGAGGCTAATAATCCGTAGGTTCTGTAATTTCTTATCATTGCTGCCGATTTGAAATACTTATTATTTTCAGTTATATCCCCCAGTGGAGATAATAAACTGACCTTTTTTAAAAAGGGTGATCTTTTTCGAGAGGGGATTCGGGAAGATAGCATTATCTTGCCCAAATTTAGTCTCGTTTCTTGAAATATTTTCATCATGTTTTCAAATTTCCTATTACTACCGGTGTATGATTTCCCCTCAAAAATAGAATGGAACAGATTCTCGTGGCCTCCAACAACGATACCCGAAATCATTCTCGAATTTTCCAGAGCCTGGGCAGAAAGTAGATGAAAATCTAGCGGGTTCTGAGGGGTAAAGTTGCCCAGAATATTTTCAACGGGAAAAATAGAAAAGGCTGAGGTTGCATTGATAGGGTTTCTTGTAATGTTTGGGAGGGAATCACCATACATGTTATACCAAGCCGGTGTTCCAAACCATTTATCGGATATAGTTTTGCTATTTCCTATATTTAGTTGATCAGGCGATATATAAAGAACGATTCTGTTTTTATCGGAATGATCAGCATTTTGGGGAAACACTATCGGACCGACGGAGGTTGTGGCAAGTTCAACATTCTCCCGCGTAAATTCGGAGATATTCTTCAAAGATCTAGAGGTCACAATAGGTTCCACTTGTCTCGATCGGATACCAAAGAGAGGAACACCCACGGAGGCAATGGGAGTATCCGTTTTACCGGGTACTACGTTCACAAAATCGTCCTTTGGTACACAGACATAATCGTCGGTTTGATAAGTTGCAACCTTCGTCATATCCACATACGTCAAAACACATGGATTCACCTGACATTTTGTAAAATCAGTGTACTCTTTATTGGACTGGACGGTAGTGAGAAGCGCATTCCCGAGATAGTCTAGCTGCCCTTCACACTCGCAGGATATTCTATTTTCTAAAAATAATTTTTATCATTAATTTTTCTAATGTATTCTTTTAGTGAAGAATCATTTAAATTCTGAATTAAATGAGTCAAAGCTATATCTTCATGTCGAATAATTTTACTGTCACCATTTCTTTCATCCTTTAAAAAAAACTTCATTTTCCCAGTTGGGGTTATATCTATATTTTTTAGGATCGTGGAGACATGCTACATTTGTGTCACAATGGTCACCTCCAAATAAGAAAGGATACTTACAATGACATGTAAATTTTTTTTCGCTAACCGAATAAACCAGTTGACCTGTGTGAATTGAACATTTTATTACCTCCTTCTCCTTTCCATCTTTAACACTATAACAATATTTATTTTCTTTGTCAAGTAACTGATCACCATATACGGCAGAAATACCAGATATTGCGACAGCATTATCGTCTGAACAAAATAACTGACAGTCGTAATTGCTTACATGTTCTTCCTCCATTTCCACCGGATTTTCACATCTTTTTGAGGTAGAATCTGATAACGATCCAAAGTACGATGGTTTTTTTTGCGAAAAAATATATTTTTTAATTTCATTTAATGACCTTTTCTTAACCGAAGATTTATAAGTGGCAAAAATTTCATTATTTTTATCTTTATTAACTCTGACTGGTAAGTTAAATTCGTTACCGTCCATTGATAAATAATCATAATTTGGTAGGGTTTTTATATCGGTGATATTGGCCATCTGTCTTGCCTCGATCACTTTGTCAATTTTAGCTTTCATATTATCCGGTGTTAATTTTTCATGATTTAGCAATTTCAACATAAATTTCTCATGTAAAGAGCATGGTGTCAGTTCTTTTTCTCTTAGAAACAATGTTACTATGAGATAAATTATAAAGCTTACTAATACTATTATCAGTAGAGTATCCATTACTAGTAACTCTGTGTTATATTTTTTGTAATAGTAATAATATATAAAGAAAATTCACCCCCTTGTCTCACTTTCAAAAAGGCAAGATGAGTCAAATCTTTCCAGTGAAATATCTTGGAACTTAATTCACTCAATATGTTTAAAAGTTTGATATTATCCTTTATATCGTTCTGGTAACCTGGTTCCTTAGACAATCCAAATACTAAATATCTCTTTTCAAAAGGTAGATTATTATGAAATGCTGATGCGATAATTGAATTTGAGTTTGTTTTATTTGTATCTTGTGTGAAAATATTATATTTAAAATTGAAATATTCTTTATTAATCATATAACAAATATACCTTTTGTTTTGGGTTATATTATTATTTATTATATTTATCTTGAAGAGTCTGTAAGGTAATACACCTAATGGTCTAATTATATTTATTTCATTATCATAGATTTGTTCCCCCTTTTCGTTTATTATCGTCGTTGCCATAATAAAACCAGTATTTGTAAAAATATTCATTTTTTCAACAAACTTTGACATGGAAAAAGAGGGCGGAGAAACAAGAGGAGAAGGAGGAATTGTGATATTTTTACCGAATGGATTCGATGAAAAAATTAAAGGTGATGATGAGTAATAATTTATATTTTGTTTTGTAAGGGTAAAATCTAAATCTGTGCAAAAATTTTTAAAATATGGTGGATATTTTTCTTCGATTCTATCCACATCTGTTAATCCAATAATTTCCATTTCTATATGTAAAATATATTTCTCAAAATATGAAAGGATTCCACAGACAATGGTGTTGATGTTTATATCACTATATCTAAAAAAATTGAGAATATTAAAAGTATAAATTTTGGGGGTAAGTTTTTGTAATTGGCCTTTTTCCATATTTACATAATAGGAATCAAAAGATATATAAAAAGTTTTTTTTTTCTCTGTATAAAATTTTCTTTAGTTAGAAAGAATATATATCTTTCAGGTTTCCAATATAAACCATTCTCAGAATTTGAATGAAATAAAGAAAAACTTGGTACAGTATCCGAGAAAAGAAGGCGATTATTTACAAAACAGAGCCATCTATTTACCGTGGTCATATTAGAAAATTTAATAATAAGAGTAAGAGATGGAAGACCGTGGATAATTACTTGACAAAAGGTCAATGTATATCCAAAGATATCTTTGTATTCTAAATCTAAATCTATATTTGAGTAACTGTTACTATCATAAAATACAAGCTTTTTTTATATTTAGCTAGACTTAAATTTTTAGTAATTTTTGACATTCTACAAGTTTTCAATAATGTTATTTCCTCCAAAGTAGGTTCCCATTCGTGGAATTTTACAATCATTTTTTTTATAGGATGATACAGAAACTATAATCTTTTAGAAAATATGTTTATTCAATATTACATCTACAACAATATTTTTTTTGAAAATTTTCATCTTCTGTGGATATTAAATTACAGAGTTCTTTTATCATTTTTAATTGTGAAAATTGTCTAATGTCATTCATTTGCTTGTATCTTGAACGATAAGAGCCCCAGTGTCCTTCTGGGTTACCTGGATTGTTGGCTTTAATTCTTTGTGCAAAATCTTTAGATATCATAATCGTCTTTCTATGTTTCTCCGGATGTATAATTTTCATTGATCCATCTTTAATTAAATTTCTTAGAGAGTTTTTATTATCAGGAAATATTGTATTGGGCGTGTAATATTCTTGTCTTAAAAATAAAAAGGATTTTTGATATTCTTTATTTGAATTTTCTTCTGACATAGGATTTACAGTATTTTTTATAAAAATGTTAATCTTACCATACCAGTCTAAACTTCTGTAACCAAAGTAGGATACAATGTGTTCTACCTCACTTTCAGTAAGTGATTTTTTTCCTTTACTAAAATGGATAAAGAGGCCCATCAATATTTTAGGTTGTATTTGCCAGTCTTGAAAACTCTGATTCCCTAACAAGACACACACTCCGTTTTCAAAAAGTAAGAGTGTAACAACCCTATAATGTTCATGAGTTATTGGTAACATTTCATCATAAAACTCAAATAATACATTTTCTCCAATTAAGGGTTTTATTGGTACCAGTATTTTTATAAAAAAAACAGAAAACGTATTATTATTATTTGTGTAAACAACACCGTGTACATCAAAAAACTTTTTCAATTTAGTAAAATTCAAATTAAAAGGTAATCTAAAACTAACCACAATATTTACTATAGAACTGCTTTTTATGCGAATAGGTGATTGTAATACATTAGATATTTTTTGTAAATTGTTTTCAATAGAAGATTTGATATTAAATTTAATCCCTACACACATAATAATACCATTATCAAAAATAAGACATGTATTTTTAGGGTAACTCGTCGATTGACGAATGGCAATAAACTGGGACTGATAATATCCTTGTGCATTTTTGTGATATAGCCGTCTATTTATGTGAGGAAAATATATCTCTTTTTTTACTCCCTTTAGCTTTCTTAAGAACCTCTAATATCTCTTCATTTGAAACTTTATTCCTTCTTGCCAAATTTATTATTGTTTCCTCTGTAGGATTCAAATTTTTTAATTTAAAAACATTTTTTACAAGATATAGGGGATCTTGTTTAACCTCTATTTTCAACTGTATGCATACATTTACTATGGAAGTTTTTATAAAATTTATTTGTCTCAATAATGAATCCATATTAATTAATAGAATCAGAAAGGGAATAATCTTTTTTATTATTTTACCATCCTAAAATTATCTAAAGTCTGATAACAAGTGATAGTCATTTTTTTTTACATAGTTAGAATTTAATTTCTCTTTGAGATTATGATTTAAATCATATTCAAAAGTAGTAGATTTTTTCCTTTTCACCGATTTTCTGTATTCTTTATTTTCATCTGTTAAATATTTACCCTTTATTTCCTTAAAATGTGTACTTGAGCTGAAAGATAAAATTAATCCTAAATCATCTGATAATTTATTATATTTTTCTTGATTAAAGGAACATTTATAATACTGAGCTAGTGAAATCAAAATAAATCGTATAAATGTAATAATTTTGATATAAATAACAATTAAATTATTATAGTTGTTAATGAAATCTATAATTTTTTTTAATATTAAATCTTTACATGCTATTTGGTCTTTCAAAAGAGTTTTAATATAAGCTTCTATGATTAAATTATTCATAGAAAGATCTCCATTCCTACCATTATGAGAACCTATAAATTTATGAAAATCTTCAGCTTTAAAAAAGTTTTTACAAAACCCTTTAGTTAATTCATAAAGATCATCTACCTCAGTAGGAATAATCTCATTAATATATTCTATATTTAAGAATATTACATTTTCTTTTTCTGAAATTTGTATACCTTCGGTGTCATTTTGTATAGGTGATTTTAAACTTTTAGATAACAGAATTGTTTTAGTTTTTTCTTCGGTAGATATTGTTTGAGGGAATATTATAATATTTTCTCTTTCATCATATAAGATGAAAATTGGGATTTTTTTCCTCTTATTTAGCTCAGTAAGGAATATATCTGTAAATAATTCTATGCATGAATACTTTGTTAAAAGTGAAGATAATTCATATCCTTCACTCAGACTAAAAATTTCTGTCCCATAATGATACTCTTTTATTAAATCGGTCAAAATAACATCAAAATATTCCCTTTCCTTTTTATTATAACTATCATCACTATTATTAAAGTCATTTAACTTCTTCATGTTTACTCTCGATAATAAGTTTAACAGCAACATCGTAGAGATTTGTCAAAAGGATTCTAAGTTTATCAGGTTCATTTCCTATTGTATGTATAAGTTCATTAAATTCTTTAATTTTATTGAATTTGATTATTTGTTTTAATATTTCTTCTTTTCCTAAATCGTTATTGTTAATATATTCCTTTATAGTTTGTGAGTTATTAAAATTTTCAATGTAATTTATGGTCGTATCTGGATATTTCTTTAGATAATTAATAACATTACCTGTATTTAAAATATGAAAAATAAATCGCAAAATTGTTAAAAACATACCTTTAGTTACAAAGCCATAATATTCCATAGTTAGTATTTGCTTGATAAAATTTTCCAGTGAATTAAATTTATCTCGAGTCATTAGTGTATTTTTATTTTTCTTACCATTATCTTTCATTATATCATCATAATTATTATTGTATTTTTGAATTATAATTTCTTTGGTAATTTTTTCTTGAGCGTTATTAATCGCCAAAAATCTACTTTCTCAGAATAGATTTTAAAATTTTTTCACCATATTCTACATTGTGAGAGTACTTAGACGAAATTTCATACTGTGGATGAAAATCTTTAAGGATTAATGAAACTATTTTTTTTAATAATTCTACTCCTAAAACACTTTCAATGCCATTTTCTAGAGGAGAATTTGATGGACATAGTAATTTAATAATTGGCCAAACATATAAATTAAATAAAATTGATTTAACTTTTATTACATTTTCATATTCTTGTCTTTGACCGCTCCCAAAACATTTAATAAAAATCTGACATGAACTTGATTCTCTTTTTTCTATTTCCTCAGAAGTAGCGTAAAAGATATCAGAAAGTTCCTCTTCAATTTTCTGACTTAAGTAATCTTTCTGATTATTTATTAACTCATTGACTATATTACAAAGAAAATCATCTATCTCCTTATTATTTTTTATTTTATTTAAATCTGAGACTAGGGGATGTGTCATAGCTTCATATAACTTTGTACCAACTGTACTAGATAATCCTTTTTGAAAACATTAAAATAAAGCTGAATTAATTTCTTTTTCATTGGATTATCATTTATTTTCTCAAGATTTTCTTCTATTTCTTTTTTCTCTTCATAATCATCATA
>NW_027644199.1:0-2997 GCF_032717465.1 Coenobita brevimanus
CACCTGTCCTGGGATCGGCAATCCCTTTCCCCCTGTGACCTCTGTTCCTACCCAACATTCCTTCCCTCTCTTTAAGGGCTTCCCACTTCACTTGTCCCTTCTTAATTTTCTTTCTCTCCGTCCTTGTGCCGTGATCTGTAATCCCTTTCCCCTGAGACCCACCTTCCTTACCCATACCTGCCCTCCTAGCATGGCCGCCAATACCTCACCCCCCCCCACACACACACACCCTGCCTTCTGCTGTGCATACAGGAAATGTGGTGTATATTCAGCAATAGTATTCTGAGGAAGCCATGAGGCTTCCCACACATCGATGTTTCTTTCTCCAAAGGACTGCACTTTCTGTTTCGCTTGCTGGTTATTTGCTGAGAGGGAGAATGCATATTGTGATCCTACTTTTGCTGATCTAAAATACGGTTTTTCCAATTGGAGAAAAGCAACAGAAACACATGAACGCTATGAAAAGAGTCAAGTTCATATCAGTGCAGTAACAGCCTTACTGAAATGTAGCTGCAGACTACAGACGTGGATTACTGTGTGTCATAAACAGATCAATAAAATATATGAAGCAGGTTCAGCACAAAAGAGATGTTTTGCGTAGGTTACTGGATGTGACTCTTGTCTACGCAAAATTTTCATTTTCGTGGCCACAGGGAAACAAAATTTTCATGTTTAGGAAAAGTAGATGAAGGTGTAAATAATGGCCACTATCTGGAGCTTGTCAAATTGTTTGGGAAATATGATGCTGCACTAGCCAAGCATTTGTGTGGGGCAGAAGGCAGTCAGATTTATCTGAGATATGAAAGCCAGAATGGTTTCATCAATGCAATTAGTGATGAGGTACTGACTTCATTCCTGGCTGA
This sequence comes from Coenobita brevimanus, assembly GCF_032717465.1. Taxonomy (NCBI): domain Eukaryota; kingdom Metazoa; phylum Arthropoda; class Malacostraca; order Decapoda; family Coenobitidae; genus Coenobita; species Coenobita brevimanus. The sequence goes on from NW_027644199.1 coordinate 864, forward strand.
GGTTCACGAGGCCAAATGTTATGGCATTACCACAGACTCAACAACTGACCTTTCCCACTGTGACCAGTTATCTTCTTCATTTAGGTATATTGATATCTCTTTGAAAATCCAGGAAACATTGATCAAACTCACTGATATACAATGTTTCAGATCAGAATATATATATATATATATATATATATATATATATATATATATATATATATATATATATATATATATATATATATATATATAGTTACATAGCCTATGATTTCATCATCCTTTGTGTAATTCTAACGTACAGTATGCTGCATGTTTGATCACGAGCGTGTTCTACCTCACTCCCCCCCTCCTCCCTTATAGTAGAGTAAGTCGTTCTTTCTGTTGTTCAGAGCAGGAGTGTCAACTCTTTGTCCCCTCTGGCTTCATTTCCGCGTCCTTCTTGCAAGTTGTATCAAGCTCTGCCGGCCTCTATATAATGAGCTCAGTCTCTACATTAATGGCCACTTAGATTTACTCATCATTTTGCTCACATCTCTGTCCTCCCCTGTACAGTTATTATTATTGTGAGTGCTCAGGAAGTCTCCAACAAGCTAGCAGCTGTGTAATTTGAGTATAAGTGTTATTACATTTTGTTCTTGTACTGTATAGCATAAGGTGTTGATTCGTAGGCCTATTAAAGTTTTTGTAATTCATATTGTCAGCCAGTGGTAATAATATTTTGTATCTGTAATAATATATCTTCCATTCACTGAGTATTATCTGGTCTTCTCATTTTATCAGGGCTGACTTAGATAAATTTACTCTTGCAAATTTCGTGTTAATAGAGGCTATTCCAGTTAACCATATATTTAACCTGTTTTTTGTCATTACATTATCCTTATGAGTCCTGCATGTTTTGTTGTTAGTTTGAGCATTAAACTTTAACTTGTAATTTTACCTAACTCTTTTGTTTTGAACCTGGAACTTTGCGGGACAGTAGTGCTTTTTAGTATTCTCACTTGAAGTGTTCATTATCTTTTTCTGTTCCGTAACATAAATTTGGCGACCTCTTATCAGGATATTCAGGATATTATCATAAGGATATTGCTTGATATTTTGTGACTGTGATTTATTAATGATGTCTACTATTACTACGCTTGATGAAGCCAAAGATTTTTTGTCAAATGTGCAAACAATGTGTGATGTAGAAAACAGAACAAAGAATGAACTTAAGCTTCTTGCTCAACAACTGGGAATTGCTGTTCGCTCTCATCATTCTAAAGATCAAAATGTTGACATGATTAATGAAAGCTTGTTTAATGTAGCTCCTCCAAATGAGCAAACACAGATTGAATTAGCTAAGTTATAGCTAGCCCTGCAGGAGGCTCGTGCTAAGGAGGCTGAATTTCAGGCAAATGCTCGTATTCAGGAGGCTCAGGCACAAATTGAACTTGCTAGGATTCAGGCAGACCATAAGTATTGCATGAAACAAGGTGGAAGTGGATCATCTAGCTCTGATGATTTTGATGTGGCTAAAAATGTTAAACTTGTCCCTCCTTTTAATGAATCTCATTTACCAAAGTATTTTCAGTTGTTTGAGAGGGTAGCTACAGGTTTTAATTGGTCCAAAAAGAATTGGCCAGTACTCCTTCAAACTGTTCTCATGGGTAAAGCTCAAGTAACTTATGCATCTTTGCCTCAGGATCAATCTGATAATTATGATGTAGTTAAGAGCTTGATTCTTAAGGCCTATGAGCTTGTTCCTGAAGCCTATAGAGTAAAATTTAGGACAACTTATAAGCAAGATAAGCAATCCCATGTTGAGTATGCAAAAATCAAAGAAGATCTGTTAGAGCAGTGGTTAAATTCTAAGAATGTGGATTCTGATTTTGACAAATTTAAGCAGATGATTTTGCTGGAGGACTTCAAAAGGTGTATTAATAATGATGAAAGCCTATATCTTGATGAGAAAAGAATAGATAATTTGTCTGATGCTGCAGTTTTAGCTGATGAATATGTTCTCACTCACAAAAGAATATTCTAAAGAAAAAAGGAAAGCTGAGAGTAAGAATGTTGCCTCTACTCAGAGTACAGGTAACAGGAAAGAGAATAAGGATGATGTTTCTCAGGAAGTAAATACCAGCTTCACCTCTAGGTTTCAGAAAAGTAA
>NW_027644200.1:0-17500 GCF_032717465.1 Coenobita brevimanus
ATGTACTTATTGTAGTAACCTTGGTCATACTACGCAGAAATTTTTCAGGAGACAGCGTGATGTGAACAAAAAGGAGTCTTTAAATGTTCAGTCAATTGGTCTAGTGTCCACCCTTGAGAGTTCCCAGAATTCTTTAACTGAGTTAACTGAACCTGCTTTGAGGGGTAAATTAAATTCTCACGATGGAGCTCCTCTTTTGAGCAGTAACGTGGGTGACACTCTCAAGAGTTCATGTGCTAATTTCCTGTCTGACGGTTTTGTCAGTCCTCTGGACAGTAATGACAGGAAATCAGTTAAAATATATCGTGATACAGGTGCTTGCCAATCCCTTATGCTGACCAGTGTTCTAGGCTCTAATGTTAATTCCTCTGATGAAACTGTATTCTTACAGTTTGTAGGGAATAATTACTCCTCTGTCCCTCTATGCAGAGTGAATTTAGAGTCTGGTTTTGTTAATGGTTCCGTTATGGTTGGGTTGGTTGAGACACTCCCAATGTCAGGTGTAACTTTCTTACTTGGAAATGATATTGGTGGAAGTCAAGTGTGTCCAGCTCCTCAGTTGTCTAGTGAGCCAGTGGCTGCGGCCCAGGATTGTGATGTCCCTGCATGTGCTGTCATTAGGGCTAAGTCTAAAGTTACTGGTGACTTAGAGGATAATGATGATGATGATCTTATCCTAGCTGACACTTTTCTTGCTAATTTGGACTACTCACCAGATGAGGCAGTACCCCGTAGTGTTGATAATTTGTCTCATCAAGAGTTGGTTGAGTTGCAGGTTGCTGACCCTGTGTTGAAAGGTCTAGCTAACTCAGCTTGCAGTGAGGAAGAGTCAGCTGGTGCTTCTACTTGTTATTATATAAAGTCAGGAGTACTTATGAGGAAGTGGAGACCCCCAACAGCATCAGCCGACTGTGAATGGGAGGTTGTACATCAAGTTGTCATCCCTCGTGTTTGTAGGCAGGATATCATTAGAGTGGCTCATGATTCCACTTTGGCAGGACACCTTGGAGTGAGGAAGACTGTGGCACGCATTTTGAAACACTTCTACTGGCCAGGTATCTTCAGGGATGTTTCCTGGTATTGTTAGTCTTGTCACACCTGTCAAGTTGTGGGGAAGTGTAATCAGACCGAAAAGGTTGCACCTCTAGTTCCCATTCCTCCTTTTGAGGCGCCTTTCACCCGTGTGTTGGTGGATATTGTGGGCCCTCTTCCTAAGACTTCTTCAGGATTTTCTTATGTGTTGACCCTGATTGATATGGCTACTCGTTATCCTGAAGCCATTCCACTTAGAAATATCTCAGCAAAGAACGTAGTTAAGGAAATGCTAGGGTTCTTCACAAAGTTTGGTCTGCCCAAGGAGGTACAGTCAGACCGGGAAGTAATTTCATGTCAAATGTTTTCAAGCAGTCTCTGAAAGAGTTGGGCATCACCCAGATCACGTCTTCAGCTTACCATCCCCAGACCCAAGGAGCGTTGGAGAGATATCATCAAAGACTCAAATCGATGCTCAGGAAATACTGTTTGGAACATCAGAAAGAGTGGGATAAAGGTCTTCCATTCTTTGTATTTGCCGCAAGAGAATCTCCAAATGAATCACTGGGCTTCTCACCTTTTGAACTACTGTTTGGCCATGAAGTAAGAGGACCCCTTAAGCTACTCAAGGAATGCTGGCTGTCGGAGGAAGATGACGTCAACCTGCTGGAATATGTGATGAAGTTCAAAGAAAGGCTGTCCACTGCTTTACAGCTGGCGAGAGAGAATTTAGGAGCTGCTCAAGAGAAGAAGAAGACTTCGTATGATAAGAAGTCCAGGTTACGCCACTTTCAGCCAGGAGATCAGGTTTTGATTCTGCTACCAGTGCATGGGCAACCTCTTCAAGCCAAGTTTAGTGGTCCTTATTTCGTGGAGAAGAAACTCAGTGATGTCAACTATGTCATCGCCACACCAGATCGTAGAAAGAACAAGCAACTTTGTCACATCAACATGCTAAAGTTATATCACAGGCGGGACGAAAATAACCCAGTCTGCACTGTAGCTGTTCCACCCGAGTCTGCAAGTGAAGTTCTCCCATGCAGTATGAGCCTGAGTGATAGTTTGGGGAAGAATCCTGATATCATGAATGATCTTCAGACTAAGCTTTCTCATCTAGCTCCCGAGGAAAGGCAGGAGTTTTCGGGATTACTGCAGGAGTACCCGCAAGTGTTCCGTGCCACTTCAGGAAGAACCACTGTGTTGATGCATGATGTCGATGTTGGAGACGCAAAGCCAATTAAACTGCCTCCTTACCGTGTGAACCCAGTGAAAGTTCCTCTCATCCAGAAGGAGCTTGGCTACCTGTTGGACCACAAGATGATTGAGCCCTGTCAGAGCGAGTGGAGTTCTCCTGTCACTCTAGTCCCTAAGCCAGGTGGGTCACAGTGGCTTTGCATTGACTACAGACGTGTTAATCAGATAACGAAAACAGACACTTACCCTCTCCCTCGTGTGGAAGATTGCATAGACAAGATCGGAAAGGCTAGGTTCATAAGTAAGTTTGATTTGTTAAAGGGATACTGGCAAGTACCTATGACTGAACGTGCTACGGAGATCTCATGTTTTGTAACACTAGGAAAGACTTTTGCATATTCTGTAATGCCATATGGTATGAAGAATGCACCAGCCACATTTCAGAAGCTCATGAATGTTGTAACAGAGGGTTTGGCAGGGTGTGTTGTTTATATTGATGATGTATTAATCTTCAGTGACAACTGGAAAGATCACCTATGCCATGTCAGTAAATTTCTTGAGCATTTGGTTCAGGCTAATCTTGTAGCTAATTTATCAAAGTGTGAGTTTGGCCAAGCTAAAGTTCAGTACCTTGGGTACATAATTGGTGATGGACATGTTGCACCACCAGGAGCTAAGGTTCAGGTTATAAGTGATCTTCCCAGACCTAAAAGTAGGAAAGAGCTAGAAGGATTTTTGGGAATGGTAGGTTATTACAGGAGATTTGTTCTTAACTTTTCAATTCTTGTATCACCACTTACAAACCTACTGAAAAAGGGAGTTAAATTTGCCTGGACCGATAACTGTTGAATCCTCTTTCAGCAAACTTAAAGCTATCCTATTAAGTCAGCCAGTGCTCGCAACTCCAAATTTTGCTAAGCCTTTTAAGATGGCTGTTGATGCAAGTGATACAGGAGCTGGGGCTGTTTTGCTGCAAGAGGATGATCAGGGTATTGAACACCCTGTATCTTATTACAGTAAGAAGTTCACTCCACCTCAAAAGAACTACTCCACTATTGAGAAAGAGCTTTTGGCCTTGATTTTGGGTTTACAGCATTTTTCATTTTATTTGTGTTCTGGTTTTGACCCCATAGTCATTTATACCGATCATAACCCACTGAAATTCCTTAGTAAGTTTAAAGATAAAAATCAGAGATTGACAAGATGGAGTCTACTTCTTCAGGAGTATTCATTAGACATACAACATGTCAAGGGGAAAGAAAATGTTATTGCAGATTGCTTATCTAGACTTTACACAGATTGTTTTAGAGTAATAAGAAATTTCCTTTGTAAATTTCTTTTTTTTTTGTGGGGAGGTGTTACATAGCCTATGATTTCATCATCCTTTGTTTAATTCTAACGTACAGTATGCTGCATGTTTGATCACGAGCCTGGTCTACCTCACTCCCCCCCTCCTCCCTTATAGTAGAGTAAGTCGTTCTTTCTGTTGTTCAGAGCAGGAGTGTCAACTCTTTGTCCCCTCTGGCTTCATTTGCGCTGTCCTTCTTGCAAGTTGTATCAAGCTCTGCCGGCCCCTGTATAATGAGCTCAGTCTCTACATTAATTGCCACTTAGATCTACTCCTCATTTTGCACACATCTCTGTCCTCCCCTGTTCAGTTATTGTTATTGTGAGTGCTCAGGAAGTCTCCAACCAGCTAGCAGCTGTGTAATTTGAGTATAAGTGTTATTACATTTTGTTCTTGTACTGTATAGCATAAGGTGTTGATTCGTAGGCCTAGTAAAGTTCTTGTAATTCATATTGTCAGCCAGTGGTAATAATATTTTGTATCTGTAATAATATATCTTACATTCACTGAGTATTATCTGGTCTTCTCATTTTATCAGGGCTGACTTAGATAAATTTGCTCTTGCTATTTTCGCGTTAATAGAGGCTATTGCACTTAACCATATATTTAACTTTTTTTTTGCCATTACATTATCCTTATGAGTCCTGAATGTTTTGTTGTTAGTTTGAGCATTAAACTTTAACTTGTAATTTTATCTAACTCTTTTGTTTTGAACCTGGAACTTTGCGGGACAGTAGTGATTTTTAGTATTCTCACTTGAAGTGTTCATTATGTTTCTCTGTTCCGTAACAATATATATATATATATATATATATATATATATATATATATATATATATATATATATATATATATATATATATATATATATTTCGTTACAGGTGGCTTTACATTGAGTGACAAGCCAAATGGTTTCCAGTAAGCCAAGAAACCATTTACAACGCTGGATAGTAACCATATAACCAAACCATACGTGCTCCTTACGTGTTAACAAGTGGGTTGGTGGAAGGTTAGTGCCCCTCCTTGTAAAACAAATAACTCAGAGTAAAATGGCCACCCCTTACGGGATTATGGCGTTTGGCAATATATATATATATATATATATATATATATATATATATATAAATATATATATATATATAGATATATATATATATTTGTGGTAGGAGGGGACGCTCACCATCCACTCACTCGATGTAGTGCTGCTCTCGGGTGTCGGCCCTTTCCTCTCTATCCTTCTTTCCTTCCATTCTCTTCTGTCTTTCTTTCCTTCATTCTTTCCTTGTCCTTCTGCCTACGGGTGACTTTACACTCCCTCTTCTGTCTTTCTTTCCTTCATTCTTGCCACTCTCTTCAGCTTGTGGGTGACTCTACACTGAGTGACAAGCCAAATGGTTTCCTGTGCACCAGGAAACCGTTTACTAAACTGGGTGGTAACCATATAACCAAATTTTGGCGCCTGGTGGTTTAATGGGTAAATATTGCGCTCCAATCGGATTGAGCCAGTGAAGGTTTATATCCAAGGGATGGTTGGGGTTGATTGCTCATGTAATGCCACTCAGGGATTAGAGAGGCTGGGCACTCTCATCTTAAATGTTGGGACCAATTTCCTAGCCCCGGGCTCCTACGCTCCTCATGGGGCAATGTAGGATTGGATGATGGATGGATGGATATATATATATATATATATATATATATATATATATATATATATATATATATATATATATATATATATATATATGGCTATAGAAGGAATTCTGAGGGAGTTAAATATAGACATTAACTGGATTAGGTCACAAGCTTATGATGGAGCTTCTAACATGTCAGGACACGTATGTGTTCTGCAGCAGCGAGTTAATGAGGTGAGTGATTTGATATTCCGTGTCCACTGTAGTCCTCATAGGCTTAACTTAGTTCTCACAGCAACATATTCAAACGTAACAGAAGTTGTCACATTATTCTGGAATCACAGAAAAGCTGCACGGTTTCATATCAGCGAGTCATCCTAGACTAGTCATTTTTGAAAGTACACAAAATATACTGGGATTACCAAAGAAACTGCAACATTTGTTTCAAACACATTAGAATTGTAGGCTTTCTCCAGTAAATGCTGTTCAAAAAAATTATACAGCACTTTTGATGCGTTCCAAAGGCTAGCAGAAGTGCTGTACAAGACAGAACCCCACCTGTAGTTTTTGAAGCTGAGGGGTTTACTCTGACACATCGCAAAACTGGAATTCGTACTGCTGTTAGAAATATAAGTAAGAATTTTGGCAAGACTATTATCTTAATCAAATTATCTACAGGCTAATTCTATGGACATTACACTGGCTTCAAACATGATAATATCTACTCTAGCTTCAGTTCAGTCTTTGAGAACAGATGAATTTTTTGATGTGCTTGAAATTGTCAAGGAAAACAAAAAAAAAACTAAGACTGAGGCAGTTGAAACAACATTTAAAGTTCCGAGAGTAAGTCTCCTTCTGAGGATGCCTGGAGAAGTAGCTCTTGATGAGGTAATGGGTAATGCAGAGACAAACTTTAAAACATGTATATTTTGCTATGTGTGACACTTACTCGTGATCTTAAGGATAGGTTTACTGAGTTCAGTGAATCATTTCAGAAGTTTTCGTTTACTGTCTCAGCACTTAGGTGAGAATTTGCTGTTTAAACAATTGGTAGAAATTTACGCAAGGGATGTAAATGCAGACTGTGTTATTGCTGAGTTCAAGCAGCTGTCTTGTCTTGTAAAAGAGACACCTACAATCAAAGACGAGCTAAAAATGCAACAATTCAGGATGTTTTGTACTTTTTTAAGCGAAACAAATTAGGTGTTGCATACCCAAATATAACTGTTATATAGAATTCTAGGAACAGTTAGTGTGTCAACAGCAGGTGCAAAGAGATCCTTCAGTATGCAGAAGCTGATAAAGAATTACTTAAGATCCACTATGAGTGAGGAGAGTTTGTCAGGCTCGTCCTCACCAGTACTGAGAAAAATGTTGCAGAATCCTTAGATCTTGAAACAATAATCACAAGGTTTGATGCCATTAGAAAAAGGAAAAGTGTACTGTAAAACTGTAAGATGATAATTATGGACCACATTGTTGGCAGCATTATTGTTATTGCTTAATATTATTACTTGCATGTGAATCTAGCCTAAGAACATTTAATGATAAAATACAGAGCGATAATTTTGTGTTTTTTTCTATCTTTTTATGTTCCAACTTTGGTGAATGGTATTAGTATGCTAATTTTCTGTTGAATTATTAATCTTTTCCAATACTGTATTGCATTTATTATAACTAAACCTGGCTAACTTCACACTTGGGGAAATTTGTCTTATTTGTCCTCTTTGAAAAAAAAGTTCTGGATTCGCCAATGTGTAACATAATATACATGTCAATATATATATATATATATATATATATATATATATATATATATATATATAGAGAGAGAGAGAGAGAGAGAGAGAGAGAGAGAGAGAGAGAGAGAGAGAGATGATGTAATTGAGGTGTTCCTTCTAGCCTCATGCAATATAAAATCAATATATATTAGATAGTTAGAGGGATAGATTTTTAAAAGTAACAGAACAGAGGAGAGAAAAACAAATTAATATAAAGAATTACTCACACACCAGATTACTGGCGTCCTCCATTCATAAAATATCTGTAACAGTTGGACATGAACAGGTGTACGTTGAAGTTTAGGGGAAAACGACTCCATGGAAGCGAGTTCCAGGGAGATGCAGTTCGTGGAATAAAAGAAGTCTGATAGGCAGAAGTTCTGCAATATGGCTCTGTGACATTCCAGTCATGAGCGCAACCAGATGCCCGCGTGGCACAAGGGAAGGCATGAAGAGGTGGCACAATGGACGCAATTTCGCCTGAGCATTTCCCATAAAAGTATCTGTAAAACAAAGCAAAGGGAGGCAACATTGCTTCTTTCTTGTAGGGGAGGTAATATATTTATAATAGCAGGATTATTAATAATTCCAGCAACTTTGTTCTGAATTTTGTCTAGCTGTTTTAGTGCAACCTCTTCACATCCATTCCACAAGGGTCAGCAATATTCAAGCCGAGAGTTCACATTACTACAAATTATAGGTAACTGCTGGTCAGTGAAAAAGTTATGGACTCGGTACACTAATCCAAGTTTCTTTGAGGCGGTTATAGCAAGTGCTCTGACAAGAAAGGCCCAGCAATGGGCATTGTTAACCCATACCCTCCTGACATCGTGCATCACACGACAATACATAATAGCTTACATTGAGCGACGAGCGAAATGGTTTCCTGTAAGCCAAGAAACCATTTATAATGCTGGGTGGTAAACATATAACCAAATCATACGTGCTCCCCACATGTCAACAAGTGGGTTGGTGGAGGGTTAGTGCCCTCCCTGTAAAACAAATGACTCAGAGTCAAATAGCCACCCCTTATGGGATTATGTCGTCTGGCAATATATATATATATAGATAAATATATAGATAAATATATTTATATAAATATATATCTATATATCTATATATATCTATAAATCTATATATCTATCTATCTATCTATCTATCTATCTATATATATATATATATATCTGTATATATATATATATATATATATATATATATATATATATATATATATATATATATATATATATATATATATATATATATATATATATATATATATATATATATATATATATATATATATATATATGCCTTAATTGCCAGGGGCTTCGGCCCGAATGGCGGATAGGCGAGAGAGAGAGAGAGAGAGAGAGAGAGAGAGAGAGAGAGAAAGCTGTGTTTAAGAATAAATCAGCCACCCACTGGGGCGGTATTGCAGACTTCACTTTTAGCTAGGAACTGATTCCTGCCGTACGAGTATTTGACGTCATTCTGTGCAGTCTCGTGATTTGACATGGGTGCTGCCAATCTATCTAATGACGAATAGGCTTGTATTCTCGCCTGGAGGCAGATGAAAAACATCGCTACCAAAGAAATAGCACAATTAATCAAATGGTCGTAACGGTTCGTGAGGAGTGTGCTCTTGGCCTCCAATCAAAATGTTGTCCCGCCATTCTCCAGGATGACAATTCAAGACAACTATGACTAGCTTAAAACTCCTGATATTACGGCTGTGCATCTCAAAGTTTATTCATCCCAGTCTCCTACAAGGTGTTACTAACACCATGTAGCACCAGATGCCATCACACTTGCCAGGAAAGAAACAACCTCTGACCAAACAAATGAGCCAGAAACGCCTTGACTTTGCAAGAAAATTCAAAGACTGGACCTTAGAATTCTGCAGATGATACTGTCTGATGACAGCACCTTTATGTATTTTCGTCTTCACACTGGGCGGGTAAGAAGGCCTCGCAACGTCAGTCAAGCCAGTGTTAGCATCATGGTGTGGGGTTGTTTTAGTGGAGATGTGGGCAGGGGAGGCCTCTACTTCTTTCATCAAAACACGACGATGAACGCTGGCCAGTAATTACAGGTGCAGGACAGTCATCTTCAATTTTATTGTTTTCATGTTTGCACACATTTTCTGAATGAATTCTACTCCATCTCACAAGGCAAGGAGGGTTATGATATTCCTCTCAGATAATGACATCGAAGTACTGGATTGGCCAGCAAAATATCTGGATTTGAATTTCACTGTAAATAAATGGGCTTATATGAAGGATAGGCTTACAACACGCAAGGCTCGTTAGTGTCTCGCCCTGTGGATAAGATTCGCCACATGTGGGTCAAGGAGATGATTTCAGAATGGTTCCAAAATTTAGCTAACCGTACGACCAAATGCCTTCTGATTATAACTGTGGCCCAGGAAACAAGACTATTAGGTTCCAGTAATAGTGGATAATTTTGTAAATATCGTTAATATATTCGCTGCGGTGAGACTTTTGTACCTGATGCCCTCTAAAGTCATATTCTTTTTGTAAATCTGCACACACAAACACACACACACACACACACACACACACACACACACATATATATATATATATATATATATATATATATATATGTGCTCGACTCTGGGCATAGGCTTCTCAGCCTGCTCCCAAGGCCCAGTAGTCCTCCTACATATCATACACCTCTACTGTACATGTCACTACTTCGGCGTCAACACCCACCGTCTATATTGAATACATGCCAGGGCTGTCTCATACAGGACTGGTGTATTGGTATTAGCGGGGGTATTTTTACGACATGTCGGCGGGTCTTTTGGTAGATCAGTAAAGTCTGCCGTAATGAAATTCAAATCCTTAATCTGCTCCAAGCCCCAGCGGGGATTTGAACCTGGGTCCGGTAGGACCGCAAGCCACCTCTCTGTATATATATATATATATATATATATATATGGTACACTAAGAAACCATTTACTACGCTGGGTGGTAACCATATAACCAAATTATGGCGCCTTGTAGTTTAGTGGGTAATTACGGCACTCCAATCGGATTGAGCCGGTGAAGGCTTATATCCAAGGGATGTTTGTGGTGTATTGCTCAGGTAATGCCACTCAGGGATGAGTGAGGCTGGTCACTCTCATCTTAAATGTCAGGAAGGAGAAGAGGTACACATACTCAAAAAAAAGTATCGTTACAACTGCGCGATACAAGCCACAAATGAAACGTTTGACAACAGCCTTCCTTCAACCCTACCGAGACAGCTGGATTGTTCATAATGCAACTCATCGGACCTCCCTGTGGACATCCCTGTAACGATATATTTTTTGAGTGTGTGTTCCTTTAATGCATTCTTGATCTTGATTTATTGATATATGATGTGATGCTTCGAGGAGTTTAATACTCATCTTCTAACATATCGGTGGTTAAAAAGATCAAGTCCTGAGCTGCCTTGTGAGATATATATGGCAAATACTGATCGCTCCAAAATGAATTTGGATGATGTCAGCAACTGAGGATCCATTAGGGAACAAGATGTATTATATTATATAAATGAAGACCATGAGTAAGAGTCAAAGTACGGCACTTGCATCGTATTCTTGATTGATTGATGATTGATGTGATGTTTAGAGGAATCCAATCTCCATCCTCAGGCTGGATTTCTCGAAACATCATATCAAACGACAATAAATAAAGAATATGTTGCAAGTACCTCATCACCTTTTCCTGGTCTTCAGTTTTATACATTCCATCCGGTTCCCTAAGGGATCCTTAATTGCCGACATCATACAAACTCGTTATGGTTGACCAGTACATGCCACATATTGCCAACTAGAAAGAACATCTACACTGGACTTATCTCAGGGCTACTCAGTTCTTAAATCTTTTTAACCACATATATGACTGAGGATGTGAATTGGATTCCTCGAAATGTCAAATCAAACATCGATAAATGAGGAATGGGGTGTAGGCACCCTGTTTTCTGGTCCTCAGTTTTACATTCAGTTTCCTAACGGATCATCACTTGCTGACATTATATATATATATATATATATATATATATATATATATATATATATATATATATATATATGCAGAGCTGGGCGTTTCTGCCATCATTTCAGCAAACTGCGAATTCCACAATTGCGGAAGTGTGTTTTCGTTTGCGGATTTGCATTGGTGACCAAGTTTCCGCAAATTTGCGATTTTGCGTTTACGGAATTACTTCCGCAAAATGCAGACCTGCCTGCAAGCCAGCCTGACCTTTGAGAACCTTGAGCGGTTTGTTTTTATGATGGGTAACATGGCTCCAGCTCAAGCTGGAGTTGTCTCATTTGTTGGAGGAGTTTGACTGTGACAGGAGTGAGGACTGAGGAGGTAAGACCCGAGGAATAGAGGTCGACTGGTGTGCCAGCTTGTCAAGTGTGAGCTGTGAGGTGTAATAATTTGATTCTTTTATCTACAACACTGAATGATTTACCCTTGCTTTGTAGTAACAACAGTCTAATATACTAATATAATAATATTTAAAATACTGCAGAACCCCATAGTTGCCGAACTCATTATTAACGAGTTCACTAATTGGCGAGTTCATCCTAAAAAAAAAAAAAAAAAATCGGAAAAATACAGAAAATAAAACCGGAAGAATATGAATTCAATTGGTAAGGCCTTTCTGCTGAAAGATATACCTACATTTGGCGCTCATTCTTTTGTTCGTTTTTGTGTGTATATGTGAGAGAGTATTGATGCAAACAGTAACGTATTTCATTAACCTTCTAATAATCCCCGGAGCTGAACAACCCTTTATACTACCGGTGTCAGTGACGTCGAGTTACCACGAGCTATAAAAACTATAAACAATTATGGGAAAGGAACGAAGGTCCCTTGTATGTTTACATGACCCTACGATACTATCCCAATCAGTCAGGTATCAGATGTTTTCGCCCATATGGCACAAGCACCGTAATTTTACGAATTCTTCCGCGAATCACAGCAAATCACAGGATGGGTTTTGCAAACTGAGAAAAATGTTGCTAGGTGCGCCATGTGATTCTCTTCATATCTGCATGAAAAATAAACTGATTTTAGAACTCTCTCTCTCTCTCTCTCTCTCTCTCTCTCTCTCTCTCTCTCTCTCTCTCTCTATATATATATATATATATATATATATATATATATATATACATACAGGCTATTTTGAAATCTCAAGGCAATGGCAAGGTCAAAGATAGGCCACAGGCCTCATTCTCTCTCTCCCTCTCTCTCTTTCTCTCTCTCTCTCTCTCTCTGTATATATATATATATATATATATATATATATATATATATATATATATATATAGCCTCTGTGGTAAAGTGTTAAAGTGTGCGTTTTCGTACACTGAAGAACGAGGGTTCGCGCCCCGCCAGGGTAATAAACTCTGGGAGCGTTCTTTCAGGCCACGTGCTGCATTGGCGGACACAAGGGGTGCTGTGGTTGAACCAGTGCCGCATACTATAAAATATGCTTGTACCCAGTCGGCTAGCGCTGTCCGATTACACGTGGTTCACAGACTACACACACACCCAAAGCCACTACAACACAACAATTACACTTACAAGCACTTCTCACTCCTACACATACAATCTCTACCACACAGCCTAAGCCACTTGGTAGAGATACATTGGCTGCATCGTCCCCATTTCGGTCTGGGATTGGCCGATCCTGCAGTGGACACATCTATCTATCTATCTATCTATATCTATATATATATATATATATATATATATATATATATATATATATATATATATATATATATATATATCTATCTATCTATCTATATATATATATATATATATATATATATATATATATATATATATATATGTATATATATATATATTGTTACGGAACAGAGAAAACTGTCCCGCAAAGTTCCAGGTTCAAAACAAAAGAGTTAGGTAAAATTACAATTTAAAGTTTAATGCTCAAACTAACAACAAAACATTCAGGACTCATAAGGATAATGTAATGGCAAAAAACAGGTTAAATATATGGTTAACTGCAATAGCCTCTATTATATTATTACAGATACAAAATATTATTAATAATGACTGACATCCAAACTTTACATTAATCACAAAAACCTCACTAGGCCTACAAATTAACACCTTATGCTATACAGTACAAGAACAAAATGTAATAACACTCATACTCAAATTACACAGCAGTTAGATGGCTGGAGACTTCCTGAGCACTCACAATAATAACAACTGTACAGGGAAGGACAAAGATGTGAGCAAAATGAGGAGTAGATCTAAGTGGCAATTAATGTAGAGACTGAGCTCATTATATAGAGGCTGGCAGAGCTTGATACAACTTGTAAGAAGGACGCGCAAATGAAGCCAGAGGGGACAAAAAGTTGACAATCCTGCTCTGAACAACAGAAAGAACGACTTACTCTACTATAAGGGAGGAGGGGGGAGTGAGGTAGAACACGCTCGTGATCAAACATGCAGCATACTGTACGTTAGAATTACACAAAGGATGATGAAATCATAGGCTATTGAACACCTCCCCACAAAGAAAAAAGAAATTTACAAAGGAAATTTCTTATCACTCTAAAACAATCTGTCTAAAGTCTAGATAAGCAATCTGCAATAACATTTTCTTTCCCCTTGACATGTTGTATGTCTAATGAATACTCCTGAAGAAGTAGACTCCATCTTGTCAATCTCTGAATTTTATCTTTAAACTTACTAAGGGATTTCAGTGGGTCATGATCGGTATAAATGACTATGGGGTCAAAAGCAGAACACAAATAAAATGAAAAATGCTGTAAACCCAAAATCAAGGCCAAAAGCTCTTTCTCAATAGTTGAGTAGTTCTTTTGAGGCGGAGTGAACTTCTTACTGTAATAAGATACAGGGTGTTCAATACCCTGATCATCCTATTGCAGCAAAACAGCCCCAGCTCCTATATCACTTGCATCAACAGCCATCTTAAAAGGCTTAGCAAAATTTGGAGTAGCGAGCACTGGCTGGCTTAATAGGATAGCTTTAAGCTTGCTGAAAGAGGATTCACCGTTATCGGTCCAGACAAATTTAACTCCCTTTTTCAGTAGGCCTGTAAGTGGTGATACAAGAAATGAAAAGTTAAGAACAAATCTTCTGTAATAACCTACCATTCCCAAAAATCTTTGTAGCTCTTTCCTACTTTTAGGTCTGGGAAGATCACTTATAACCTGAACCTTATCTCCTGGTGGTGCAACATGTCCATCACCAATTACGTACCCAAGTTACTGAACTTTAGCTTGACCAAACTCACACTTTGATAAATTAGCTACACGATTGGCCTGAACCAAACGCTCAAGAAATTTACTGACATGGCATAGGTGATCTTTCCAGTTGTCACTGAAGATTAATACATCATCAATATAAAAATACAACCGTGCCAAACCCTCTGTTACAACATTCATGAGCTTCTGAAATGTGGCTGGTGCATTCTTCATAACATATGGCATTACAGAACATGCAAAAGTCTTTCCTACTGTTACAAAACATGAGATCCCCCTAGCACGTTCAGTCATAGATACTTGCCAGTATCCCTTTAACAAATCAACCTTACTTATGTACCTACCCTTTCCGATCTTGTTCATGCAATCTTTCACACGAGGGAGAGGGTAAGTGTCTGTTTTGGTTATCTGATTAACACGTCTGTAGTCGATGCAAAGCCGCTGTGACCCACCTGGCTTAGGGACTAGAGTGACAGGAGAACTCCACTCGCTCTGAAAGGGCTCAATCATCTTGTGGTCCAACAGGTAGCCAAGCTCCTTCTGGATGAGAGGAACTTACACTGGGTTCACACGGTAAGGAGGCAATTTAATTGGCTTTGCGTCTCCAACATCGACATCATGCATCAACACAGTGGTTCTTCCTGGAGTGGCACGGAACACTTGTGGATACTCCTGCAGTAATGCTGAAAACTCCTGCCTTTCCTCGGGAGTGTAGATGAGAAAGCTTAGTCTGGAGATCATTCATGATATCAGGATTCTTCCCCAAACTATCACTCAGGCTCATGCTGCATGGGAGAGCTTCACTTGCAGACTCGTGTGGAACAGCTACAGTGTAGACTGGATTATTTTCGTCCCGCCTGTGATAAAACTTTAGCATGTTGATGTGACAAAGTTGCTTGTTCTTTCTACGATCTGGTGTGGCGATGACATAGTTGACATCACTGAGTTTCTTCTCCACGAAATAAGGACCACTAAACTTGGCTTGAAGAGGTTGCCCATGAACTGGTAGCTGAATCAAAACCTGATCTCCTGGCTGAAAGTGGAGTAACCTGGACTTCTTATCATACCAAGTCTTCATCTTCTCCTGAGGAGCTCCTAAATTCTCCCTCGCCAGCTGTAAAGCAGTGGACAGCCGTTCTTTGAACTTCATCACATACTCCAGCAGGTTGACGTCATCTTCCTCCGACAGACAGCATTCCTTAAATATCTTAAGGGGTCCTCTTACTTCATGGCCAAACGGTAGTTCAAAAGGTGAGAAGCCCAGTGATTCATTTGGAGATTCTCTTGCGGCAAATACAACAAATGGAAGACCTTTATCCCACTCTTTCTGATGTTCCAAACAGTATTTCTTGAGCATCGATTTGAGTCTTTGATGATATCTCTCCAACGCTCCTTGGGTCTGGGGATGGTAAGCCTGAAGACGTGATCTGGGTGACGCCCAACTCTTTCAGAGACTGCTTGAAAACATTTGACATTAAATTACTTCCCCGGTGTGACTGTACCTCCTTGGGCAGACCAAACTTTGTGAAGAACCCCAGCATTTCCTTAACCACGTTCTTTGCTGAGATATTTCTAAGTGGAATGGCTTCAGGATAACGAGTAGCCATATCAATCAGGGTCAACATATAAGAAAATCCTGAAGAAGTCTTAGGAAGAGGGACCACAATATCCACCAACACACGGGTGAAAGGCGCCTCAAAAGGAGGAATGTGAACTAGAGGTGCAACCTTTTTGGTCTGATTGCACTTCCCCACAACTTGACAGGTGTGACAAGACTTACAATACCAGGAAACATCCCTGAAGATACCTGGCCAGTAGAAGTGTTTCAAAATGCGTGCCACAGTCTTCCTTACTCGAAGGTGTCCTGCCAAAGTGGAATCATGAGCCACTCTAATGATATCCTGCCTACAAACACGAGGGATGACAACTTGATGTACAACCTCCCATTCACAGTCGGCTGATGCTGCTGGGGGTCTCCACTTTCTCATAAGTACTCCTGACTTTATATAATAACAAGTAGAAGCACTGGCTGACTCTTCCTCACTGCAAGCAGAGTTAGCTAGTCCTTTCAACTCAGGGTCAGCAACCTGCAACTCAACCAACTCTTGATGAAACAAATTATCAACACTACGGGGTACTGCCTCATCTGGTGAGTGGTCCAAATTAGCAAGAAAAGTGTCAGCTAGGATAACATCATCATCATCATCATCATAATCCTCTAAGTCACCAGTAACTTTAGACTTAGCCCTAGTGAGAGCACATGCAGAGAACACATCAGGGACATCATAATCCTGGGTTCAGCCACTGGCTCACTAGACAACTGAGGAGCTGGACACACTTGACTTCCACCAATATCATTTCCAAGTAAGAAAGTTACACCTGACATTGGGAGTGTCTCAACCAACCCAACCATAACGGAACCATTAACAAAACCAGACTCTAAATTTACTCTGCACAGAGGGACAGAGGAGTAATTATTCCTCTACACCTTGTAAGATTACAGTTTCATCAGAGGAATTAACATTAGAGCCTAGAATACTGGTCAGCATAAGGGATTGGCAGGCACCTGTATCACGATATATTTTTGACTGATTTCCTGTCATTACTGTCCATAGGACTGACAAAACCATCAGACAGGAAATTAGCACATGATCTCTTGGGAGTGTCAGCCACGTTACTGCTCAAAAGAGGAGCTCCATCATGAGAATTTAATTTACCCCTCAAAGCAGGTTCAGTTAACTCAATTAAAGAATTCTCAGTACTATCAAGAGTGGACACTAGACCAATAGACTGAATATTTAAAGACTCCTTTTTGTTCACATCACGCTGTCTCCTGAAACATTTCTCCGTAGTATGACCAAGCTTACTACAATAAGTACATTTACTTTTCTGAAATCTAGAGGTGAAGCTGGTATTTACTTCCTGAGAAACATCATCTTTATTCTCTTTCCTGTTACCTGTATTCTGAGTAGAGGCAACGTACTTACTCTCAGGTTTCCCTTTTTCTTTAGAATATCTCTTGTGAGTCAGAACATATTCATCAGCTAAAACTGCAGCATCAGACAAATTATCTATTCTTCTCTCATCAAGATATAGGCTTACATCTTTATTAATACACCTTTTGAAGTCCTCCAGCAAAATCATCTGCTTAAATTTGTAAAAATCAGAATCCACATTCTTAGAATTTAACCACTGCTCTAACAGATCTTCTTTGATTTTTGCATAC
>NW_027644201.1:0-4995 GCF_032717465.1 Coenobita brevimanus
ATTCTACTCGAACTAATTCCTCTGTTATTTCCCTAACTCTGTCAGTAAGTATCCTGCCATATACTTTTCCTATTACACTAAGAAGACAATTGCCTCTATGATTACCACACACTTCTTTTCCCTTTTTCCTTTGTACAGGGGAATAATTATACCTGACTTCCAGTCCTCCGGGACTCTACCTTCCTCCCAGGCCAATCTGCACATCTTCCACATCCATTCTGGTACTATCTCTCCCCCATGCTTCAGCACTTCACCACCCACTCCATCAGTTCCTAAGGTTTTCCCCATTTTAACTATCTTCATTGCTTCTACAACTTTCATCCTACTGATTTCTTCCTGTCTCCTCACATTCCTCCTTCTCCCAGCCATTCCCCAGACACTTATAATTGCATTCCTTTCATTCTCTATGTTCAACAATTCCTTAAAGTGTTCTCTCCATCTTCTCACTTATTCTCCCTTCTCCACTAGTAATCTACCATTTTTAACTTTCACTTCCCAGATAACTTCTTTGGCACCCTGTCTAACTTTCTTTACCTCTTTCCAGAACATTTTCTTACATTCCCTCCACTATACACTCAAGTTCCTTCCAAATTCCTCATCTCTCTTCTTACTCACTCTTACTAATGTTTTCACCTCTCACCTCCACTCTACATATAACTCTCTCTTTCGTCTCTCAACTTCTTCCATGCCCCTGTTTCTCATCCACTCACTATATGCTTTCTTCTTCTGTGCCACAGCCTCTCTAATCTCTTCAGTCCACCATGCTGTTCCCTGGACCCCCTTTCGTCTTCTCTTCACCCCACACACCACCTCACATGCTGCACAGATATCTTCTGTGAATATCTTGCACACACGTTCCACGTCCCCCATCTGCTCCAACCTATATTTACCCAATCGTTCCTCCACTTCCTTCTTATATTCTGCCTTTTGCCATCCTCTTGTAACTTTTCCACCCTCCTCTTATGTACTACTTCTCCTGTCCTTCCCTTCTTCTATTTCTCCATTATATTTGGACATTTATTCTGACCACTACCAAGTAGGGGTCCGATAGTCCACTCCCCCAACCTCTATATACCCTTGCATCCATTACACACCTCATTTTTTCATCCACACATACATAGTCAATCATTGCCTTCCGTTCATTCAGTTCACCATCCACCCTTCTCGTTACTCGCCACCTATACCTGTGGATCATTTTGTGGCTGAAGAGGGTATTAGCTATCACCAACCCCCTCCCGGCACAAATGTTCACTAAAGCACTGCCATTCTCATCAATCTCTGGAGGCACACCCCACTCATCAACTACTCCATCCACCTTCACATTCTCCATTTTTCCATTCATATCTCCAATCATAACACTTTCTCATTCCTTTCAAACTTTTTAGTGTACACTTCCACATTTGTCTAGAACTTTTCTCTCACTCTGCTTGCACGATCTTGCGTTGATGCATACACACACACAATCGCCCACATTTGTAGTCCAACTTTCAATCTTATCCACAAAATCCTTGACCCAACTGATCCATACTCCCTTTTATTCTCCTTCCATCTGTTAATCACAACAATACACACTCCTTCTTTTGCCCTCTCATTCTCGCCTACTCCAGTGCATATACCCCATCCATACTCCCATTCTCTCACATTCTCACCTCGCCATTTAGTTTTAGTTAACCCACATGCATCCATTTTTGCACTTTCAAGCACCTGGACAATCTTTCTTTCTTTCACCTTATCATTTGCACCACTTACCTTCCATATAGTATTCCGTACGAAGTCCTTAGTTCGGTCCTTAGTCGTCACCTTTTGGTCAGTCCTGGTCCGAGGCTTCTTGTTTGTATCTTTAGTTATTTTCCGTGGAGGGGCACTAACCTTTCGCCAACCCACTTGCTGTCACGTAGGGAACACGTGTTGTTTGGTTATAAGGTTACCACCCTGCGTTGTAAATGCTTTCCTGGTTTACAGAAAATCATTTGTAATAGTACCAAATATTAAATTGCAAGATATGGTCTGTCAATACTTACATTGCTCGCTAAACACAGTCTTGCAATTCTGTAATAACTTGCTTATGAACGTATTACCCTTCAATGAACCAAGAATTTCATTATGCTTTGGTCACTACAACGTTCATCGCTTCATTTTCTGCGGACTGGTTTTCCGAATCACAGAAAGGTCATTTTTAGATTTAACTAATGTCATTAGCTTTGGAATATTTACAACTTTCACAAAAATTTCCTAAGGATTTAATTAGATTCAATTACTTCACGTTTATTCTATGACGGTACGCAGACTATTACGATAAAGTTCCTTTCCCAACATTAGTGTCAAAGTCACAAGCTCTTACTGTATACCATCTGATCGTGAAAATTTCAGTACCCATCGTGATGCAGTCATAGTGTTAAAGTTTGGGGGTAGGCTACACAGGGAAAAAAAAAAAAAGGAATAAATGCTTGAAATTTATAATGTGTTCAAGATGGGTGAGTGTATATAGGTTGCTGTGTAAGCACTCCGAGAAATCTTAGTATCACAATTTCATCACCAAATGATAGTAAATTCACTTATAAGGATATCATGACTTTGACCTTTAGGATCTAGCTTCAGCTACTATCTAGTAAGTATGTGGGATGTTGTTGGCTAATTTCCCATGGTTCCCCGTGTTAGCAAACCTCCTGGCATCTGGCTGGATACCTCTCAGGTAGCTTTATTTCTTCCCCTCCCCTTCTCCTGTTCCACTCTGATGGTTCTGTACCTGGTTCTTCTACAGACAGAACTGAACTTTTTGCGCTAACTTTTCATATAATACCACTTTGGATTATGCCAATACAATCCCTCCATCTGCCACCCCATCTTACTTCCTTATGCTTTTTTATTTTTTTTTTCAGAAGATGCATTTTCTGCCCTTCCTGACCTCAGTACTAATACGGCACACATTCTTGGTGAGGTCCCTTCCGTTGTTCTCAAGAACTATGCTTTTGTGCTGATACACTGTCTAAGTAAACTCTTTCGCCTTTGTCTGTAAACATTTACCTTTCCTTCTTGCAGGAAGTTTTCACTCTTTCAGCCTGTCTCAAAGACGGGTGGCCACTCTCGACTCTCAGCTGTTTGGCAGTTGCATAACTGTCTTGCATTTTTTAACCATTGAATCTGCCATTAACAGGAAGGCTTAATTAACCCTATTCGGTGCAACCCCTGGCGATTTCCCACACTTACGACCCTAGTATCGAGAAAAGAATCTTGAGTAATATTATTGGTTTGACGAAGTAAAAGGAACGCATTCGGACACGTCGGCGCCGTTGCAAGGCAAGCGCCGCCAAACATATCGTACCGCACCCGCGCGCACTGAAACACACACACACACACACACACACACACATACAGACGTTTAACTATTATCAAATTTAAAATTAATGTAAATATCAAATGATAAAATATTTTGCCATTCACCAACGCTTATCATGTTTGCCATATATCAAAAGTCGTAGGCTGTATTATCAGTCTGAGGGCTGCAGTATCAATAAACCGTTTACTGTTGTCTCTCTCTACATACACACCGTCCATAACATGGAAGTTGATAGCTTACACATCTTCCTCATCATCATCACCACCCTTCCTCCCTCACACTCACCACCTCCCATCTTCCTCACCACCACCTTCCTCCCTCCATCACCCTCACACTCACCACTATATTCCCTTCTACCATACTCTCCGTCTCACTACCACCGCTTTTTTCTCACCACCATCTCTCTCACTCACTCGCCACCGCTAATACTCTCCCTTTCTTCCTCACCTTCATAACTCCTAAACCCACTTTCAGTGGATTTACTACTAAGTAGACTAGTTGATGGAGAGGTAGCTATTAGTCAAGGAAATCTAATAATGTAAGCATGTAAATAATACCTGGTTATACATGCAAGTATTTTTTTTTTATGCAAGAAAGAAGGAACCAAAGGGCAGGACCTACAAATTGCTCCCTCCAAGAAAAAAACGACAGCAGAGCCAAATTCAAGATCAGTTCATTTCGAGATGCCTGGACACACTGTGTATGAAAGACTGGAGACCGTAGGCAGTAAAAAAACAGAGATGGAGACAATTCGAGTTGACCTGTTGCATACATGAATGACTGGAGCAACGGTTAACTCTTGCATTAAAGAGTTCGACAGAAAAGGGCTGAGTTTGTTGCTAAGACGGGTGCTGCGTGCCTGCCGTGGTGGTGGAGGGATGCAAGCAGACAGTTCAGAGGAGCAGTGACCATTGAAGTGGCGATAGAAAAGAGACATTGATGCAACAGTGCCGCGAAGAGACAGAGGTTGAAGGGAGCCAGTAAGAGGAAAGTTAATGAGACGAAAAGTCTCCGACTTCATCCTGTTGAGAAGAACTGTGTGGGGAGCCTCCCCACACATGACAGCTGTGCTCTACACAGGAGCGAATAAAACCCGTGTATAAAGTCAACAACTGTGCAGGGCCGTGGATTAGGGCTTCCTGACTAAAACCTCCCTAAGTGAAGAGTCCAGTCCTGCTGTGGACTAAAAATGGAAAGTTCATAATGATGATGATGAGAATACTACCATATATTTCTTTCCAATGACTGAATATAATATTTAGCTACGCGAGTTTCAGCCACACTCAAAAAGTGTGTAACCAGGATACGGGACGAGGACCCAACTCGCCATGTATCCCACCAACCACTTTCCCCAACCTCCTCCCTTTAGAAAGTAGTTATTTATTTTTCAAATGTCATTACCACTATATAATAATGAATTTATAGAAGTAAAAGATTATTCTTATTATTTAATTTTACACGTGTGGTGTGAGGACTGTGTTGGTGTGTGAGGACTGTGTTGGTGTGTGAGGACTGTGGTGGTGTGTGACGATTGCGTTGGTGTGTGAGGACTGGGTTGGTGAGTGAGGACTGTGGTGGTGTGTGAGGACTGTGGTGGTGTGTGAGGTCTGTGGTGGTTTGTGAGGATTGTGTTGGTGTGTGAAATATAATCTATTCGT
>NW_027644202.1:0-35691 GCF_032717465.1 Coenobita brevimanus
TCTACAGAAATTTCTGTATTTCTACAGATTTTTGGAAGGATCTACAGCAATACAGAATTTTGTGCTTAATCTACAGATATTTTGATATATTACAGAAATTCTCAAGAAATTTTACAAGCAATATGGAAAAGAATTCAATTTACAAATACCATTGAGAAATTTATCAGTGGGCAAGAGGACAGTCCTGAAAGAAAGCGTATTGTATACAATAGTTAACCCTTGAAACGTGAAGTTTTCTATGGAATATTGTATTTTCTTTAATTTCAAATTATGTCGCTTTAGCTATATTAGACTAGTACTTGCAGTATAACAATTAATATACTTATAAACTGCTTAATCTGTGAACTAATACGAAAATTTCAATATTAAATATATAAATTTTTCTACTATCGAATGGGCCGGTGTACTGCCATTTTTGTTTACATTCTGAGGGAGTTAGAAGCCGGTATGTTAGAGTTAGTTTCGGAAGTTTGGACATGTTTGAAATATACTAGTGGTGTTAGCGACTGTTCCTACGGTTATCTAATATAACAAGGTTATAGTTATTTGGCCTAGAAAGTTATGAGCAAAACGAAAAGTGAAAGAGGGGCTTGCTCTTTTAGCCCTTGTTTTCAGTATAAGTTTTCAGTTAGGTTCGTGTCTAACTTGACCCTGTAGTAACTGTGTGTTAACCCGCATTTTTATGAATTTGAAATATGAAAAGTGCACCATATTCTTAATTTAATAAAACTATTAATCATAGCTTATTCTTATGGAATTAATCATATTTTTTTCTGTTAAATAAAGGCACATACAACTTCTAAAGACATAGCGGCTGAAGAGTCACACTATCGTGACAATGAAATAGGATCTACAGAAAACCCACACTGGCAGACGAAAGGATTGTGGAAGCTGTATGTATAGAGATATAATAATTTTAACCATGGTGAAAAGGAATGTATAAATTAGATCCAGTGATGAGAGGATTAGTGGCAAGGTCCTTGCCGCACTTGTAATCCACTTCACTCAGGTCGTGGACAGAGTAGAGGGAGAGTCAGAGTGAGGTCACATCAGGTGTGGTTGGGAAAACGTGTCCTCTACCCTGCATATAAGCAACTACTCGGCATTTGTATGTACCACTCTTGATCTGTAGATCCACTGAAGAGGCGAACAGCTGTCATGAAACTGTTTGGAATACATCTTTTTTCGTCTGCCAGTGTGGGTTTTTGTATCCTATTCTAAGACATATTTGCATACCTTTTGTCCAATATATGCGTGAAATTGTGATCTACAGAATTTTTTTCAAATTTCAAGAAATTTTATGGATGATTCTACAGATATTTTAGGGCCAGCACCGGGCAACACTACCAGTAGTCCGATGATTGTTTGGGCTCCGATGATTCTTCGTTTGGGCTCTGATGACTCTTTGTCCAGGCCCTGATGATTCCTTGTCCGGGCAGGTCCTACAGCCAGGCTCGTCGATTCCTCGAGAAGGGAAGATGCGTACTCCAGTGTCGACTGCTATGGCAGGTAAATATAAAGATGATAATTTGAATTATTTGTGAGCAGGTGGAGATTGTCAGACGTGAAAGGATTGAACTTGCTGGTGAATCTCTTGAGTGTGTGGAAGAGTTTTGTTATTTGGGAGACATGTTGTGTGCTGGAGGTGGGGCTGGAGCTAGCTCTGTGGCTAGGGTGAGAAGTGGTTGGAAGAAGTTGAGGGAGCTCTTGCCCTCCTGACATTGAGAGAGACTCCCTACGATGCTAAGGGGTCTTTGTATGCAGCATGTGTTAGGAGTGTAATGCTGTATGGTAGTGAGACCTGGAGCAGTGAAAAGGAGGAAGATATTCGCCAGCTCAGACGTGCAGAAATGATAATGATTAGGTGGATGTGCAGTGCGTCCCTGCGTCCAAGGCCTCAGGGGCTGGGTTTACGATGGAAGAGTTGAGAGGTAGGATGGGACTGGAGTGTATTGGTGTTGTGATGTGGAGAGGTAGATTGAGGTGGTTGGGACATGTGGAGAGGATGGGGGATGGTGATTGGGTGAGGAAGGTGAGAAGTGTTAATACTGGGGGTGGGATTATGAGGGGTAGACTGAGAAAGACATGGGACGAGCTCATTAAGTGTGACCTTAGGGTTAAGGGACTGAACAGGGGAGAGCTTCAGTGGATCGTGCAGGGTGGAGAGCCGCCATTAGGTGACCAAGGCCGACACATGCAAGCATGTTGAAGCCTTTAAACAGAAACAGAAATGAACGAAAACCTCCGTTATCTGTAGGGGTTAGGTTGTCCACTCAGGGAATTTTTTTTAATCGAGGGAGCATCATATCTGCATAAAAGCTCCCAGTGTATGAGTATTTTTTTTTTTTAAATCAGGCGCATCATATCTGCATAAAAACTCCTCATGAGTATTTTTTTAAATTGAGCGCATCATATCAGCTTATTAACTTCATGTGAGTATTTTGTTTAATCGGGCGCTTCATATCGGCATAAAAACTCCTTCATATGAGTATTTGTTTTTTAATCGATTTTTTCATGGCAGCATAAAAACTGTAGTGTATGAGTATTTTTAATAGAGGGGCATCATATCAACATAAAAGCTATCTATGAGTATTTTTTTTAATAGAGGAGCATCATATCAACATAAAAGCTATCTGTGAGTATTTTTAATAGGGCATCATATCAACACTTAAAAGCTATCTGTGAGTATTTTTAATAGAGGGGCATCATATCAACATAAAAGCTATCTGTGAGTATTTTTAATAGGGCATATATGTTATAAAGCCCTATCTGTAGGTATTTGCAATAGAGGGCATCATATCAACATAAAAAAGCTAGTACTGTGAGTACTTTTTTATATCAAGCACTTCATATGCAGCATAAAAACTCCTGTATATGAGTACAGGTATTTCTTTGTAATCGAGCGCTTTATATCAGCATAAAAACTGCGTATGAGTACTGTATTTTTTTCCTATTGAGTGCAGCATGTGAGCAGGAAGACTAGTACTAATGGGTACTTTTTCATATCAAGCACCACATTTGCACAGGAAAACTCTGAACATATGTATACTGTATTTCTTTGTACTGGGAACTTTGTGTAAGTGGAATAGCTTATGTATGGGTATTTTTTTCATACTGGGTATGTCATGTGAACAGGAAAATAATTAGAAATCGGTATTTTTTCACATTGAACATCTTGCATGCACAGGAAAGCTTTTGCATGTTGATGTTTGTTTGTATTGAGCACTTCGAATAAGTGGGAAAGCACCTATGTATGGGCATTTTTTCATATTGAGCACCTCATATTAGCAGAAAGACTTTTACATATGGGTATTTTTTCATATTAAGACCTTGTATAAATAGAAAGACTTTTACGTATGGGTAGTTTTTCATATCAAGCACCTCGTATAAGCAGAACAACTCTTACGTATGGGTATTATTTCACATCGAGGTCCTGTATTGCCAGAAGACTTATGTATGGGTATTTTTTCATATCCAGTGCCTCATATCAACAGGAAAACCATTACATACAGGTATTTCTTTGTATTGAGCACTGCCGATAAGAGGGAAATCTTACATACAGACATATTTCATATCGACCACATTGTATAAGCAGGAAGACTCGTACGCGTGGGTATTTTTTTTTCATTGAGTGCTGATACAAGGCACTCAGTGGAAAAAAAAAAAAAAAATGTAAGAGTCATCCTGCTTAAATGAAGTGGCCACTCCTTATGGGATTAGGGCGTCTGACGATAGATAGATAGCCTCGTGTCAACAGGAAGGCTACAGGCAGACCCCGAGATACGATATGCCTAGATGTGATTCACCTGCATAGTGATGGGGGTAGAAATACCATCCTACCCCACTGAACGATGGCCAAACCCCGGTATGATTTTTTTTTTTTTTTTTTTTTTTTTTTTTATAAACTGCTTTTAGATGTATAATAATGTGTTTTAGTCACAGGTGGAGTGAACAGTGTCATTTTGGGGTAAAGTTTACTAAATTTAATTTTTTCCAGACATATTTAATGAATTTCAGATTTTATTTTTGGGTTTAGGTGAGGTCTATCTACCTATCTATCTATTACCAGACGCCTCAGTTCCATTGGGGGTGGCCACAAACAAATCACCTCCACATCACCCTGTCCCCCGCCATTTCACTGCCCTGCTCCCAACTCACACCCCATGTTTTTAGGCTTAGTTAGCTTGTTTTAAAGCTATTTAGGGTTAAGGTTAGCTAGAAACTTGTTTTTGGACTCATTTGAGTGGGTTTAGGACTTGGTTGGGTGGAAACCCAAGGCACCAAAATGCATCCCTATACTGTACTTTACATGTTAAATCTACCCTGAGTTACAATATGCCACCTAGTGATGGGTTTTTACTTAAACAATTGCATCATTAAACCGGGGTTTGCCTGTACTACATATGGATAATTTTTAAACAGGGCACATCTTATAAATGGGCAGCTCTTATGTATGGGTGAAGCCAACAGGTCTGTAAGTGGCCAGCTCTTATGTATGGGTATTTTTACCTGTGGTGAAGCTGACAGGTCTGTATATCTGGGGATCTTTTTCATATTTCTCCTTCTGGAATATCTGCTTTTGGAGAGCTCAGAGCAAAATTCTTATGGAATGCAAAGTTGTTCAGGTTGAAATTTTGAATCGATTTTATTATGTCAGCTGTTCCGTTGGCTGACACATCAACTGACTGTTATGTGACTTTCTGTTTGGATTATAAAGAGTCATTTTAGTGACATGAAATGCAGAGTTCCTTGGCTTGAAATTTTGAGTTGAATTGATATGTTAGCTGTTGCATCAGCTGATTATTTAGCAGTTTTCAGTTTTGTCCTTAAGAAGGCCTTTTAATAAAACAGTTTCACATTCTACGAGTTTCAAAGAAACTTTTTAAATTGGCTGCAGTAGTTTTGCTGCAGGTCTATGAAGATAGTTTCTTCTTATTTCATATTGAGCACCTCGCATAGAGAGGAGGAGTTGCATATGGGTAGTTTTTCATATCCACTACCTCATCAGCAGGAAAACCTCTCTCTCTCTCTCTGAATCTATCTGTAGCATATCTAACAACAGTATAACCAGATGCCATAATCCCATAAGGGGTGGCCATTTGTCTTTTGAGTTAGTTGTTTTTCCATATGTATATTTTTGTGAATGGAGGGCCTTGTGTAAGCAGGCAAACCAGCCTATAGATATTTTTCCACAAAGCAGATTATATAACCTGGATAATATATCTATCTATCTATTGCCATACTCCATGATCCCATAAGGGATGGCCACAAACAAATCGTCTCCACATCACCCTGTCCCCCGCCATTTCCC
Source organism: Coenobita brevimanus (assembly GCF_032717465.1). Taxonomy (NCBI): domain Eukaryota; kingdom Metazoa; phylum Arthropoda; class Malacostraca; order Decapoda; family Coenobitidae; genus Coenobita; species Coenobita brevimanus. The sequence continues at coordinate 5,312 of NW_027644202.1, forward strand.
TGCCCTGCTCCAAATTCACACCCCCCTCTCTCATATACCTCTCCACTCCATCCCTTCATCTCATCTTTGGCCTCCCCCTCCCTGATGTATGAAAATATCTTAGCAGGTGGAAGTCCACATATCGCTTTTTTCGGAGTTTCGCTTTTTTCGGAGTGGCTTGGGCTCCAGATACTCTGTTCTAGTGAGGTTTTATTGTATGTAGAATTGTTTTAAAAAAAGGAAATATTGGGTAGGGAAATGTGGTGGTGGTGGTGGTGATGGTAGGGGGTGGTGGTGGTGGTGGTGGTGATGATGGTAGGGGGCGATGGTGGTGGTGGTGATGATAGATGGTGGTTGTGATGATGGTAGGTGGTGGTGGTGAGGGGGTGATGATAGATGGTGGTTGTGATGATGGTAGTGGTGGTTTCTGGTAGTAATTATGGTGGTGGTTATCCGTGTGAAATCAGTCATTATCATTGGTGTAACTCTCATCATCATCATCATCCTATAGCTAATGTGTATATGTGTGTGTTCTTACCTAATTGTTCCTACCTAATTGTATCTTTACAGGAATGAGTCAAGCTCGTACTGTCCCGTGTTTTAAACCATATTTATCGTACATATCCTTAAATTTGTGAATTGTTTTGGCACAGTATTTCATTTGGTAGTGCATTCTGCTGATCAATTGCTATATTTGGGAAACTAAATCTCCTTACGTCTTTATCACCTCACTATGCAGTTTTTTTGCAGTGTCCTCTTGCTGATGCATCCCCATAGGTTAAGTAATCATTTGTCTATTTTCTCCTTCCCCTGATACGCATTTATATAGCATAATCATGTCACCTCTTTTCCTTCTCTCATGTAGTGTTGGTAGATTCAGTTTTTTTAGTCTTTCTTTGTAGCTTAGATCCCTTCAGCTTGGTACCTATCTTGTAGCAGCCCTTTGAACTTTTTCGATCTTGTCTATGTGTTTTTTGAGATGAGGACTCCAGACTACTGATGCATATTCCAGGGTTGGTCTGATGAATGATGTTATTATCTTTCTTAGCATGTCTTGATTTATGTATGTGAATGCTATTCTCATATTTGCAAGCAGTGTATACATGTTCCTTACCTTCTCACTGATGTGGTCAGCCAGAGATAGTCTGTTATTGATAATCACACCTAGGTCCTTCTCTCTTTCTGATGTGTGTAGGGTTTTATTTCCTAACTTATAATCCCAATCAGGTGTTTTTCCACTTTTACCAAACTGATTACATGACACTTTTCCACATTGATTTCCATTTGCCATGTATTACTCCATTTATGAAGTTTATTTAATTCTTCTTTTAGCTCTTTACAAGAGTCTGTGTTAGTAATTCTCCTTTGTATTTTTGCGTCATCTGCAAACATATTTAGATAGCTTTCATTTCCAGTGTTACTCTCTGTATCATTTATATACACTAAAAACATGATAGGTGCCAGCACTGAGCTCTGTGGAACTCCACTAGTCACTTCTCTTCCATGATGAGTAATTTGCTCTTAGTACTGTTCTCATTTCTCTTTTTATGAGAAAATCTTGCATCCAAAAATACAGTTTGCCTCGAATTCCTCTCTTGATGGTACAGTGTCCATAAAAGTCTTTGGTGTGGTACTGTGTCAAAAGCTTTCTTGAAATCTAAATAGATCCTGTCCACTCATCCTTCTCTTTCCTGTAATGTGTCTGTTACTCTGTCATAGTAGCTCAACAGATTAGTAACACATGATTTTCCTTTTCTGAAACCAAACTGTCTTTCTGTTATGATATTGTATTCTTCTAGATGATTTACCCAAGCTTTTTCTTATAAGCTTTTCTAATACCTTGCTTACAACACTGGTTAGTGATACTGGTCGTTGAGTGGATTTTGTCTATTCCTTTTCTTGAATAAGGGAATAATGTTTGCTTTCTTCCAAATATCAGGTAGTTTACCTTGTCTCAAGGATTTCTTGAAAATTAAAAATAATGGTTTACTTAACTCCTTTGCACATTCTTGTATCACCCAACATGAAATTTCATCAGGATCATTTGCTTTTCCTTTGTCTAATTTACTTAACTCCTCCTGTATAACTTTTTCTGATATTTGTATATCTGGTAGTGTGTGTGGGCATGCATGTTCCACATAGTTCCTGTAAAAATTTTTTTCTTTAAAAACTGATTGGAAATTCTTTAGTGCTTCACAAATATCCTTCTCTTGTGTATAGGTGATTCCCTTGTCCGTAATGGATTGTATTTTATTTTTTACTTTGTGTGTGTGTGTGTGTGTGTCTAATGAGAGAGGAGGGGGAGGAAAGGGGAGGGATGGAGGGGAGAGAGGAGGTAAGGAGGGATGGAGGGGAGAGAGGAGGTAAGGGGGGATGGAGGAAAAGTGTTTTTCAAGGAGGAGGAAGAGGGAAGGAAGATTGATGACAAGAGATGGAGAGAGAAGGAGGAGAGAGGAAGGAAAGAAAAAAGAAAAAGGAAGGAGAGAGAGAGGTGGAGGAAAGATGGGGGGGAACTAGTGGGGGTGGAGGGAAGGGAGGATGTAAGGAGGGAGAGGGACAGGAGGAAGAGTGCTTTTCAGGGAGGAGGAAGAGGTGGAAGGAAGAAGGAAGACAAAGGAGAGAGAGAGAGAGTGTTGGAGGAAAGAGGGGGGGGGGAGAACTAGTGGAGGTGGAGGGAAGGGAGGATGTCAGGAGGGAGGAGAATTGGAGGAAGAGTGCTTTTCAGGGAGGTGGAAGAAAAAAGGAAGACAAGGAGGAGAAGGAAGGAAGGAAGGAAGGAGAGAGAGAGGTGGAGGAAAGAGGGGCTGTGAAGGGAGGGAGGAGGTGGTGGAGGGAGGGAGGAGGTGGTGGAGGGGGGGGAGGAAACTAGTGGGGGGGAGGGAGGGAGGGAAGGAATGCGGGGGTAGGTGGAATGTGCCGGCTTTTGGTCAGTCAGGCTCCAGCCATTACAGGGGAAGGATCTGCAGTTTTGGTAAGATATTTTTCCTTTCTCTTTCCAATAAGTATTTTTTCTCTCCAGTAATTACCTTTCTCTCTCCATTAATTGCTTCTGTGGTGATATTGATTTTAATTTGTATTGTAAACAGGCCTGAGTGTTTCTAAAGCCTACTCAGATGATTGAAAGGGTAAGAAAGTAACATAACAGAGCTGGGTGTGAACTCTGGGGTGGAGTGTATGTATGTGGAGCTTGGGTTGTGTGTGTATTTTTTTTTTTTTGTGTGTGTGTGTGTAGATTTTGGGTGTGTATGTATGTGTGTAGATTGGGGTGTTTGTATGGAGTTTGGATTGTGTATGTGTGTGGATTTGGGTGTGTGTGTAGGGTTTGGGTGTGTGTGTAGATTGGGGGTGTATGTGGAGATTTTGTGTGTGTGTGTGGATTTAGGGGTGACTGTGTGGAATTTGGGGTGTCTGTGTGTGTGGAATTGTGGTTTTGTTTGTGTATGGATATTTTGATTTTTTATTGAGATTTTCTTGTGATGGCTTATAAGGAATATTCTTTTTCAGGGGTGTGAGTTGGGGAGAAGGCAGCCTGATAGTGAAGAAGAAGAAAAAAGACCTAGATGTTCAGTAATTGGCCATGTAGCTGTAGAGAGACTGCTACCACAACTGCCACAACCCCAACCTTCTTTGGGGGACATTTAATTGGATACTTACTAGGTGAATATGCCAGAACCTTCTGTTTTATCTATCTATCGCCAGATGCCTCAATCCCGTTTGGGGTGGCCACAAACAAATCACCTCCACGTCGCCCTGTCCCCCACCATTTCAATGCCCTGATCCCAACTCACACCCCCCTCTCTCATATACCTCTCCACCCCATCCCTCCATCTCATCCTCGGCCTCCCCCTCCCTCTTCCCCCTCCACCTCACTCTTCCCCCCTCCACCTCACTCACATACAGTACACTCTCTTCGTCAGTCTCTCACCCGCCATCCTCTCCACATGGCCAAACCACCTCAGTGTGTTCCTTATAACGCTTCCTATCACATCCACATCCACACCACAACGTTCCTTTATATCCTCATTCGTCAGCCTGTCTCTCCATGTGACTCCAAAGGCTCCTCTTAAATAACTCATTTCCACTGCTTTCACTCTTGACTTGTGTCCTTCCAACAACGTCCAAGCTTCACTTCCATACGTTAGAGTTGGTATCAGAATACTGTCATGTAGTAACTTTTTCACTTGCATGCTCACTTCCCTGTTTCTTATCACTGCTTTCAAAGAACCAGCAACCTTTCTTCCCTGCTGTACCCTTTCAAGTACTTCACCCTCCAAACCTCCATCCTTACTCATCACACTACCCAAGTACTTAAACGTACTCACATTTTCCAATTCCTCACCATCCAACCTCGCTGTACATTCACTGACTTCACCTCTCTCAAAGACCATCACTTTACTCTTCCCTACATTCACCTTTAGATTCCGTTTCTTACACTCTCTCCCAAACTCATCCACCAAGTCTTGCAGCTCCCCTTCGTCTTCACTTAACAACACAGTATCATCTGCAAACAACAGTACAGGGAGTTTCCAAACACTATCCTCTCTCACCAGGGCCACTCCAACATCCACTACCCTACCTTGTATCTCTTTTATTACCCCATCCATGTACAGATTGAACAACCATGGAGACATGACACATCCCTGTTTCAACCCAACCTTCAAAGAGAAAATTCACTTAGTTCACCATCCACACGCACTGCAGCCTTAGCACAATCATACATACTCTTCACAGCATTCAACAACTTCCCATCTACTCCATATATTCTTAATACTTTCCACAATCCTTGTCTATCCACCCTGTCATAAGCTTTCTCCAAATCCATGAAAGCTGCATACAACTTCTTTCCCTTCTCTAGAAATTTTTCCACTAAAGATCTAAGAATGAATATATGATCTACACATCCTCTTCCCTTCCTAAAGCCTCCATGTTTTTCTCCAACTAATTCCTCTGTTCTTTCTCCAACTCTGTCAATAAGTATCCTACCATACACTTTTCCTATTATACTAAGAAGACAAATGCCCCTATGAGTACCACACACTTCTTTTTTCCCTTTTCCTTTGTACAAGGGAATAATTATACCTGACTTCCAATCCTCCGAGACTCTACCTTCCTCCCAGGCCAATCTGTACATCTTCCACATCCGTTCTACCACTATCTCTCCCCCATGCTTCAACATTTCACCACACACTCCATCAATTCCTGGGGCTTTCCCCAATTTAACTTTCTTCATTGCTTCCACAACTTTTATCCTACTGATTTCTTCCTGTCTTCTCACCCTCCTCCTCCCAGCCATTCCCCAGCCACTTACTACTTTCATCCTCTATGTTCAACAGTTCCTTAAAGTGTTCTCTCTATCTGCTCACTTTTTCTCCCGTCTCCACTAGTAATCCACCATTTTCATCTTTCACTCCCCTGCTAACTTCACTTCCTCTCTTCACCTCTTTCCAGAACATTGTCTTACAGTCCCTCCACTTTACACACAAATTCCTTCCAAATTCCTCATCCACTCTCTTCTTACTCTCTCTTACTAATCTTTTCACCTCTCTCTCTCTTTCTACATATAACTCTCTCATCTGCCTCTCAACTTCTTCCACGCCCCTATTTCTCATCCATTCATTGTATGCTTTCTTCTTTTGTGCCACAGCCTGTCTCACCTCTTCAGTCCACCACGCTGTTCCTTGTACCCCCCTCAGTCTTCTCTTATTATTATTATTGTTATTTTAAGCATACTACTTCCACCTGGCTTTTGTGGAGGGGTTAGGTATATCTTTCCCAGCTAATTTCAAAAAATAATTTGAGTTTTTAGTGACAGATTCCCAGCCTTCACAGTTTATGGCCAAGTGTAGCCTGATTGGGAGGGTAATTTTGAGTAGTAACCAAGGAGACATTCCATACTCATGACTAGGGCTCTCTGTAAAATCTCTAACCCCTTTTCTGTTAATGACCAGGTGTAGTCAGATTGGAGAGGGTAATTTTGACTATAGTCGGTTTCACGGAGACTGACGTACTGATTCTGCCAGCCGAGGACAGGTGGATTTGGTAACACTGCGCGATGCACTCAATTTCCGTTGTGTTTGAACCTGCACCAAATTGACTTTGTATCTCAAGGTTCTATTGATTTGTAAGATACCGGAATATACAGATACAAATTAAAGCAACTATATCTTTAATGATAAAACTGTGCCTTTTAAATGACTAGAGATAAACCTGAACGACAATGATAACAAAAACTAAGTCGTTACTGGATGCACACGGACAACAATCAGCGACTGATTTATTTAAATTAATTTCATTACGTTTCATCTCGTTCACACTGTACGCGGTTTTATTATAGTAGCAGAGTTCAACTATTATTTTCTTATGGGGTTTGCTTTTATCTTATTTTCTTTTCTTCCACCATTAACAAAAATTCTGTTCATTCTAGTGATGTAATTCATTACTTTCCCGGTTCCTTTCTGTCGAGGGGACAGATACATCATGCTTGAGGAGAGGGTGCATGGTGACCAGGGATAGGGTGTCCGTCTGTCTCTTATGATACGAAAATGTCAGCGAAAATCAAACACCAAACTTATTCATGTAAGAAATAATTTTACTGAATCTGACTGAGAATACAAACAAATGCAGATTTTTAAAGCTACTGTTACCTATGAAGGTACCAGTAATGAAAATGTGTATGTACGCTATATATATTGAGAACAGCATGTATTGACCCCAGTGTGTGTGTGTGTGTGTGTGTGTGTGTGTGTGCTCACACAGATCATAATAATTAGAAGCTAATCTACGCGTATCTAGGGTCAGGTTGTATATTAGCAAATGAGGTAATGAAGGGCATAGTGTAGACTGTGGACTGTGACACTGTGTAGCAGAGGTGGGAAAAACATTCGAGCCTTCACAGGACCTCTGAACCATCTCGCTATGAACGTCTGAATTCCCTTCCAGAGTCGCTGGCTGTTGTCCGTATGCATCCAGTAGCGACTTTACTTAGATTTTATCATCATTGGCGTTCAGGTTTATCTCTAGTAATTTAAAGGGCATATATTTATCATTAAAGATATCATTGTTTCAATTTCTGTCTGTATATTCCGGTATCTTACAAATCAGTAGGGCTTTGGTTGGAATACAAAGTCAATTTGGTGCAAGTTCAAACACATCGGAAATTGACCAATCACCGCCGAGTGCATCACGCAGTGTTACCAAACCCACCTGTCCTCGACTGGCAGAATCAGTGCATCAGACTCCGTGAAACCGACTATAGTAACCAAGGAGACTCATGACCAAGGCTGTTCATAAAGATCCCTAACCCCTTTTCAGTTACTTTATGGCCAAGTGTAGAGATTGGAAAGGTAATTTTGACTAGTAACCAAGGAGCTTCATGATCAAGGCTGTTCGTAAAGATCCCTAACCCCTTTTCAGTTACATTTTTGGCCAGGTGTAGTCAGATTAAATCATTCCATATCAAAGGTTCATAAAATTCCATGCAAAGACTATGTAAAGATTCCTAACTCCCTTTCAGTTACTTTATGGCTGTGTAGTCAGATTGAGATGGTAATTTGGGCTAGTAACCAAGGAGACTCATTCCTTAACAAAGGCTAAAATTCCATGCAAGAATAGAATTATGTAAAGATCCTTAAGCCTTTTTTCAGTTAATTTATGGCCAAATGTAGAGATTGGAAAAGTAATTTTGACAAGTAACCAAGGAGACTCATGACCAAGGCTCTTTATAGATCTCTGACCCTTTATTCAGTTACTTCTTGGCCAAGTGTAGTCAGATTGGAAAGGTAATTTTGACTAGTAACCAAGGAGACTCATTCCTAAGACTCAAATTTCATGTGACAACTTTTCAAAGATCCCTAACTCCGTTTAAGTTAATGCCAGGTGTAGTCAGATTGATGCTTTTGATGCGTATTTTGACTAGTAACCAAGGAGACTCGTTCCCTAACCAAGGCTCCAATTCCATGCAGCAACTATTCAGAGATCTCAAAAGTCCTTTTCAGTCAGTGGTTGGCCAGGTGTAGCTAGATTGGAAAGATAATTTTGACTAGTAACCAAGGAGACTCATGACCAAAGCCCTATGTAATGATCCCCTAGCCTGATTTCAGTTACTTTATGGACAAGTGTAGTCAGATTGGGAGGGTAATTTTGACTAGTAACCAAGGAGACTCAACCAAAGCCCTACGTAGTGATCCTTAGCCTAATTTCAGGTACTTTTTGGCCAAGTGTAGGCAGATAGGAATGGTAATTTTGACTAACCAGGGAGACTCATTCCCTAACTAAGGCTAGTATTCCATACAGGAACTATGTAAAAGATCCCTCACCCCTTTTCAATAAGCTGATGGCAAGTAGTAGTCAGATTGATGGTAATTTTGACTAGTAACCAAGGAGACTCATTCCTTACTCATGACTAAGGAGGCTCTTCATAATTTTCAGTTTATGGCAAAGCAGTCAGATTGGGGGGGGGGTATTGCTGGCTATTAACCAAGGAGACTCATTCTTTTACTCATGACCAAGGCTTTGTAAAGATCCCTAGCCCCTTTTCAGTTGATTGATGGGCAGGTGTAGTCAGATTAGGAGGGCAGTTTTGACTAATAACCAAGGAGACTGTCACAATAGCTTTGCCCAGGTGTTCATTCCTTTGTAAATTATTTCACATAGCGCATTGGCAGGAAAAAAGCAATGGTATGGCTGTACAGTCATCCCATAGCACTTCTTTGTGACTAGCATCATGTTCTATGGTCAGACTCAAATATGAAGTCCGTTTTTGTGGGGCCCGCGTGGGGATTTCCCTCTCTCTCTCTCTTTCTCTCTCTCAGTTGATTGAGAAAGTTTTTATATATATATAAGTTTTGTTTTCTTCTATATTGTTTCGACCTTTTTTCCACACCACCATAGAGGTTTCCCCAGTAGGCATAAGTCCTCTCTGATCTTTAATCAGACAATTCATCCTCTGAGCTTTCTGATATGTTGATTAAGAATGAATCCACGAAATGGTCGACTGCTACGTCTTGCTGTGAATCTTCTTCTTGCTGTTGTTCAGCATGCTGCACTGAGTTCATCCCGTTATTCGGTGTTTCATAATTCAAAGCTTCTTTGGCAAGACGTTTAAGATCAACCATTTTGAAGGTGTTTGCCTTGGCTATATAGGTCTTCACCAGAGCCCAAATGAGCTCAATAGGGTTGTACTGACAATGGTACGGTGGTAATCTTAAGACCCGATGCCCTGCTTCTTCAGCAATTGTGTCAATTACATACTTTGTGCCAGTATCAAACTTCTTTGCAAGTTCATACAGCTCGTGTTTTAAGAGATCGTCGCTGGGCCGTACTCCCTTCTTTATAAGCCAGTCCCTTATATCCGATTTTCTCCAGGACGAGGTTGGTTTTTTTCAAGTTGGACTGAATGATAGGAAGCGTTATCCATAACAATTACAGAGTTTGGTGAAATGTTTGGTATTAGTTGATTCCTGAACCAGTCTTCAAAAAGTGTTGAATTCATCTGATTATGGTAGTCCCCATCGTTTTTTGCTTGAAATATCAACTCAGCATTGTTAACAAAGCCATTTCTCGTTCCAGGATGCACAATAATTAAACGACGTCCTTTTCCAGTCGGTTGCTGTATTCCAGTGGCTTGTGGGGATGCAGTGTCAGTCCAGCATTTTCCAACTGTATAATTTTGATTTACCCAAGTTTCGTCAAGATATACAATGTTCTGGGAAGACACTTTGACCTGCCGAATTTCTCTCAAAAATCTGGTCCGAGCTGCTGCTACATCGCTCCTTTCCATAAGGAACTTTCGGCCATCAACTTTTGCATATTTGAAGCCCATCTGCAAGAGAATCCTGCGAAGAGACTCGTTGCATCCGTTGAAAGATATGTTTTCCTTGAGTTCTTCGTAAATCTTGTGCAATGTAGGAATTTCATGCCTTTCATAGAATCCCAGGACAGTTCTTCTGACCACACGCTTGTCGAAATCGTCGAGATTCGTTACAGTTGCACTACGCTTCTTTTTTGGTGACGAGAATACAGGCTGTTCTGGTGACATTTGTGTCACACAAACTTTATTAAATTTTGAGCAGATTCTTTGGACTGTTTTTTCGCTAACGTTGGTAGCTTTGGCAGTGCAAGCAACTGCTCCTGAAGGTGGAATTATAAAGTCTCCAATAGCCTTTTCTTCTAAAAAATACTTGTTCACATTGTAAATAAGTTCTTTCTCCCGACTGTGGAGCACACGAGAGCGAGTCGGAGTAGCTGCCATCCTGGGTGGAGATCAGGGAGGAAATGACCGGTCACCTGTGGTCTGAGGTGGGTGTCCTTGACCTCTGGCAACGTCGGAAAGCGACGTTGTCACGTGGTGTGGAATTTATACAAATCATTGTTATTATCCTAAAAAGCGACACATTCATAGCACTATATAGCCTTATTTAATATATTTAATAAGTACAGAATATTTAATATACAATTTCAAATAGTAAATAGCTGACGTATGAGAGAGAGAGAGAGATAGGTACTGGGGTTGATGCGGCAGAGCTGTAGAGAGGGAAATCCCCCGCGCGGGCCCCACCCAAACCGACTTCATATTTGAGTCTGACCTTAGTGTTTATCTGATTACAATTCAGCATTCAGAATGGAGAGATGGGAATTTTAGGCCAAGGTAAAGTAAAGCAAGCTAGTAACGAAGGAGACTCATAGCACTTGTTCATGACTAGCATCAAATTTTAGTTGTAAATTGGAATAGTAACCAAGGAGACTTATTCTTGACTCAAAACCACAGCTCGTCAGATGCAACCATATCTTCGTATTTTTTGTGGGAGTGACCAGTCAGATTTTAGTAGTTGTAAATTGGAATAGTAACCAAGGAGACTCACTCCTAACTCATAACTACAGCTCGTCAGATGCATACACATCTTCGTATTTTTTTGCAGGATTGACTGATTCAGAAGTGGCTATAGGTATAAAAACAACTTTCCACTTTGAATACTTGGTTGTAACAAAATTTTATTAGAATATGATGCTATGCCCTTCTTTTTTTGTTTAAAATATCATAGCATCATGAGTTTTGAATTGTAACTGTAGATGAATAGAATGTTGCTAGTCATGAAGTGCTGTGGAAAGGGTACTCTATAGCATTACCTTGTTCTGCCACTGAACTGTGTGAGATTGACTGCGTAAGGCAAAATATAGGCCAAGTAGAAGGTAGAAGTAGTAGTGCTATTTACTGTATAACTGTCTACTCTAAATGTGAATAATTTGTATTATGTTCCTACAATCATTGCAGTGGTGTTCCTGTGGCGGCCTTGGGTTTGTGTGGGTGTAAGTGAAGTACAAGAAAGCAGGGTTCCAAAGAGATGGCAGTGTGATGGCGGTTCAAGAGGAGTGAAGGGAGACTGCCTGGAAAACTCAGAGTAGCAGAGGGGCCACGACTGCTTGGAGAGGTTGAAATCTGTTGTGATGGGTATAGTACTGTCTCCTGTCTCTCCTGTCTGTTTGTCCTGTCTCTTGTCTGTCCCTCTTGTCTTTGTCTCTCTTGTCTTTTTCTCTCTCTCATGTCTGTCCCTCTTGTCTGTCTCTCTCTTTTCTGTCTTTCTCTTGTCTGCCTCTCCTGTCACTCATGTTTGTCTGTTAGTGTAGGCAGGTAACTATGGAGGGTTGAATTGAGCAAGGACACTCATTCTTACATTATAGCCAAGAATGAGATGGAGGGATGGAGTGGAGAGATGGGGGGGGGGTGTAAGTTGGAGGGATGGAGAGTAGATACAAGTAGATATGGGAGTAAGAATGTGTGTACGAGGGATGAGTGTGGGTAGATATGGTGGAGGGAGGGTGTGAGTTGGGGGGATGGAGATGAGAGGGGGTGTGTGAGTTGGAGGGATGGCAGTGAAATGGCAGAGGACAGGACATTGTGGAGGAAATTTGTGGCCACACCTTACAGGATTAAGATGTCTGGCAATAGATAGATTAGATAGATATATAACTGAATTTCCAGCAGGCACACTGTATTGATGTGGGAGTGGTAGTTATGTCCAGTGAAAACATGTAGTAACCAAGGAGACTCATTCATACCTCCATAACTATAAAATTAATGAAACTGTAATTAATTACTAAATTTGTGAGAATGGGCCAGTTCCACCAGGTGAAGGATAGACTACAGTATAGCTAAGTGGCAAGATTATTTTTTCCTTGGTTAAGAAATCTAAGTGAGATGGAAACACAGATTTTACTCCTAAATTGGTATAGCTTTTGTCCTTTTGTGGAGGGATACAGCTTAATGCCAGATTGACATTATCGTGCCTGTACACCTTTCTCATAGCCCAGAGGTCAGCAACCCTTAAAGCTACAAGAGCCATTTAGTTTAAAGTTTCAAAAAATGTAGTACTCTTGGAGCCGCAATACAAAAAATTCTCAAACTGAGATCTGCAGTATTCTAAACAAAACATTATGGTAATACTGTTTGATCTACTTATAGTATACTGTAGATCTTTTTCAAAGTTTCATAAAAATGTAGTACTCTTGGAGCCGCAATACAGAAAATTCTCATAAACTGAAATCTGCAGTATTCTAAATCTAAACAAAACATTACGGTGATATTGTTTGATCTGCTTATAGTATAGATCTTATCAAAGTTGAATGAAAAATCTAATGTTGCCTTGCATGTATAATATGATGCCTTTGTTCTGAATGAATAAATGGTTATTTATGAAGCTCCTGGAGCCGCAAAAGTGTCCTAAGAGCCTCGTGCGGCTTCTGAGCAGCAGGTTGCCGACCTCTGTCATAGCCCTTCTTTAGCATAATTAACAAGTCATTTAGATGCGTGTGTTAGAGCAGTTAACAGACTATACAGTAGACTATGCAAGAAAGATTAGGAAACAGTTGATACGTTATGACCTAAGTTTTATCCAGTGTGGGTGAAGGCATTGGTAAAGTATACGGCTGACTGAAAAGGACTTTGAGATCTCTGAATAGTTGCTGCATGGAATTGGAGCCTTGGTTAGGGAACGAGGTCTCCTTGGTTACTAGTCAAAATACGCATCAAAAGCATCAATCTGACTACACCTGGCATTAACTTAAACGGAGTTAGGGATCTTTGAAAAGTTGTCACATGAAATTTGAGTCTTAGGGAATGAGTCTCCTTGGTTACTAGTCAAAATTACCTTTCCAATCTGACTACACTTGGCCAAGAAGTAACTGAATAAAGGGTCAGAGATCTATAAAGAGCCTTGGTCATGAGTCTCCTTGGTTACTTGTCAAAATTACTTTTCCAATCTCTACATTTGGCCATAAATTAACTGAAAAAAGGCTTAAGGATCTTTACATAATTCTATTCTTGCATGGAATTTTAGCCTACATAGGTGCAGTCATAGAAATTTACTGTCCATTGCATTGGGCATATGGAGAGAATGGAGGATGACAACTGGATGCAGCGGGGGAGAGGTGTGTGTGTTGAGGGTAGAGTTAAGGGGTAAATTGAGATGGTTTTGGGAGGCAGGATGGGGCTGGAGTGTATTGGTGTTGTGATGTGAAGGGGGTAGACTGAGATGGTTTGGGAGGAAGGATGAGACTGGAGTGTAGTGGTGTTGTGAGGGGTAGAGTGAGATGGTTTGGGCATGTGGAGAGGATGGGGGATGACATTTGGGTGCGGAGGGTGAGAGATGTGAACATGGAGGGTAAAGTTGAGAGGCAGACTGAAAGACCTGGGATGAAGTCAGTGTCCTCAGGGATAAAGGGCTGGACAGAGAAGCTGCTAGAGATCAAGCAGCATGGAGAACTGCCATTAGGTGATCAATGGTGATGTATGGAAGCATCTTGGAGTTTTTATAAATGAATGAATGAAGGAAATGTTCCTTTTTCCTGCTCCATTAGGGGGGTAAAGATGTTGAGGTATAAATGTAAGTCTATCTATCTATCTATTGCCAGACGCCACAATCCCATAAGGGGTGGCCATTTGACTTTGAGTTATTTGTTTTATGGTGCTTCCTCTATTATTTCTTTCCCCGTCCTTCCTTTCTGCACCCTTCCTCACTCCAGCATAAGCTGAAAAAGATCAGGATGAAGGAAAATGAAGATTGCTCCTAGCTAGTTTGCTGTTTGCATTTGCTTAACTTGAATAGGGAAGTAGCATTATACTGTATAGGAATGAATGCATTGGTTACTAGGTATATTTGGGTGTTAACATATTTCACTGAGAAACTTATTTACTAGAGCCCTTAACTCAGTTTTGGGTTCATGCTTATCTGGATATGAATCTAGGAGACTTCATGCTAAAATTCCCCTTCTGCAGTCCACCATCCTCCTTCTGAGAGATAGGTAGATATGTGTATGGCAAGAATATTAACTGATAGACTCCTTGAAATGGCTGGTTTGATACAGCCTTCATTATGTCTTTCAGCCTAAGATTTAACTAGTGTTGATGGTTGAGGTAGCACTGGCATTGTAGTTCAAGGGTGGAGTTATGAAGCATGTTTGTACTTTAGGACAGTACGACGAGGGCAGCTTGATGACAGAGAAGGCCACCCCTGCTGTGGTGGTGTCGGGTGGTAGACATCCACCACCACCAGTGATGAAGGGGAGCAACTTGGCTGAATACTACAAGATGAGTACATTTAAAAATGTTATACTTAATCACTTAGGTGCCAGTCAGTTGAAATAACCATTGATGGGCCAGTGGAGTGTTTTATACATAATGTATAGTTTTCTGTAAATCTTGCTGTGGTGCTGCTTTTGCTAATTGCCAGTTGGTTGCAGAACTTGCCACAGTAGGTGTTAGTCAAAATGCACTGCAACTTGTGCTTAAATAGCTGAGGAAGCTAAAGTTGCAAGAATCATGCATAACATTAAAAACTCAATTTTGCTAAGTGGAATTATTTGCAGTAAGTGTGCTGCAGTTAAATTGGCAGTTCTAACAACCATATTCCAGGAAATGATCACTGCCACCCCTTGTGCCTTAGGTTGTTCTTAACTTTTCCATATAGTTTTAAGTCTTTGGAGATTTGCAACAGAAGCCATATAGCCATTATTACCCCATCAGTAAATAAAATATCCCCAGAGCTGGATAAAACCATTGGCTGTGGCAGGAGTGAATTAACACACAACAGGAAGCTCCCTGACATCTCTTCTGTAATGATTTATTTTAGGGGTTCCACTTAAGTCAGTTGGAGACCCCTGCATTCAAAAGGAAGCTCCCTAACACCTCTTCCTTAGCTATTTATCTAGGGAAATCAGTGGTGTGATAGTAAAGCCTTGTCTTATATGCAGATTTCTAAGTTCCATTGGTACTTGTTGTTCTCTCAAATGCCTTGATTTTATTTTTAATGGAGAGTAACAGTTGGGTGTGGAAGGTGATAAGTGGCAAGGTTGAGGGTAGGGGTGAGAGGCAGACTGAAAAAGACCTGGGAAGAGGCCATAGGGTCTGACCTCGGCTAGAACTGAATAGGGAGGCTGCCAGAGATTGAGCGGTGTGGAGAGCTGCTATTAAGTTAAGAAAACCGACGCATTAAATCTTGTTGGAGCCTTTGTAAACGATATGATAGCAGTATTTCCAGAGTCTATATAAACGATACGAGAGCAATATTTCCAGAGTCTATATAAACGATACGAGAGCAATTTTCCATGGTCTATATAAACGATACGATAGCTGTATTTCCAGAGTTGAGATAAACGATTCGATAGCTGTATTTCCAGTCTATATAAATGATACGATAGCTGTATTTCCAGTCTATATAAATGATACGATAGCTGTATTTCCAGTCTATATAAACGATACAATAGCTGTATTTCCAGTCTATATAAATGATACGATAGCTGTATTTCCAGTCTATATAAATGATACGATAGCTGTATTTCCAGTCTATATAAACGATACGATAGCTGTATTTCCAGAGCCTCTATAAACTATACGATAGCAATATTTCCAGAGTCTATATAAACGATACTGATAGCTGTATTTCCAGTCTATAAAAAATGATACTGAGAGCAATATTTCTAAGAGTGAATATAAACGATACGATAGCAATATTTCCAGAGTCTGCTGTATATAAACAATACGATAACAATATTTTGGTCTATATAAACAATACGATAGCAATATTTTCAGTCTGTATTATAAATGATATGATAGCAATATTTCCAGATTCTGTATAAATGATATGGTACCTGTATTTCCAGAGTCTATATAAACGATACGATAGCTGTAATTCCAGAGTCTATATAAACGATATGATAGCTATATTTCCAGAGTGTATATAAACGATACGATAGCTGTATTTCCAGAGTCTATATAAACGATACGATAGCTGTATTTCCGGAGTCTATATAAACGATACGATAGCAATATTTCCAGAGTCTATATAAACGATACGATAGCTGTATTTCCAGAGTCAATATAAACGATACGATAGTAGTATTTCCAGAGTCTATATAAACGATACGATAGCAATATTTCCAGAGTCTATTAATCCTGTGTTTTTTTAACTGAAGATGTAGCCTTATTAACCCCATCAGAACTGTAAGTCCTCCCTGAGTTTTAAAATGCCTGGTGGTGGCAAGAATAAAACAATAAATCAATAAGGAAGAGATGTTAGGGGAGGTGCTTCAAGAGTACCAGCCCGAGAGTTGTAAAAATTGCCAAGTACTGTAGTAGCAAGAATAAAACCAAAAATATATTACTAAGGAAGAGATGTTGGGGGAGTCAGGGAATTGGAAGTACTGTGTAAGTTTGAATTAATCTGACTTTTTTTTTTTTTTATAAAATGCCTGCGTCTTTCTCCTTCTGCCTGCGTCTTTCTCCTTCTGCCTGCGTCTTTCTCCTTCTGCCTGGGTCTTTCTCCTTCTGCCTGCGTCTTTCTCCTTCTGCCTGCGTCTTTCTTCTCCTGCCTGTTTCTTTCTTCTCCTGCCTGTTTCTTTCTTCTCCTGCCTGTTTCTTTCTCCTCCTGCCTGCTTCTTTCTCCTCCTGCCTGCGTCTTTCTCCTCCTGCTTGCGTTTTTCTCCTGCCTGCGTTTTTCTCCTCCTGCCTGGTCTTTCTCCTTCTGCCTGTGTTTTTCTCCTTCTGCCTGCGTCTTTCTCCTTCTGCCTGCGTCTTTCTCCTTCTGCCTGCGTCTTTCTCCTTCTGCCTGCGTCTTTCTCCTTCTGCCTGCGTCTTTCTCCTTCTGCCTGCGTCTTTCTTCTTCTGCCTGCGTCTTTCTTCTTCTGCCTGTTTCTTTCTTCTCCTGCCTGCGTCTTTTTTCTCCTGCCTGCGTCTTTTTTCTCCTGCCTGCGTCTTTCGTCTCCTGCCTGTGTCTTTCGTCTCCTGCCTGTATCTTTTTCTCCTGCCTGCGTCTTTCTCCTCCTGCCTGCGTCTTTCTCCTCCTGCCTGCGTCTTTCTCCTCCTGCCTGCGTCTTTCTCCTTCTGCCTGCGTCTTTCTTCTTCTGCCTGCGTCTTTCTTCTTCTGCCTGCGTCTTTCTTCTTCTGCCTGTTTCTTTCTTCTCCTGCCTGTTTCTTTCTTCTTCTGCCTGCGTCTTTCTTCTCCTGCCTGCGTCTTTCTCCTTCTGCCTGCGTCTTTCTCCT
Organism: Coenobita brevimanus; assembly: GCF_032717465.1. NCBI lineage: Eukaryota > Metazoa > Arthropoda > Malacostraca > Decapoda > Coenobitidae > Coenobita > Coenobita brevimanus. The sequence continues at coordinate 22,821 of NW_027644202.1, forward strand.
TCTGCCTGCGTCTTTCTCCTTCTGCCTGCGTCTTTCTCCTTCTGCCTGCGTCTTTCTCCTTCTGCCTGCGTCTTTCTCCTTCTGCCTGCGTCTTTCTCCTTCTGCCTGCGTCTTTCTCCTTCTGCCTGCGTCTTTCTTCTCCTGCCTGTTTCTTTCTCCTCCTGCCTGTTTCTTTCTCCTCCTGCCTGCGTCTTTCTCCTCCTGCCTGCGTCTTTCTCCTCCTGCCTGCGTCTTTCTACTACTGCATGCGTTTTTCTCCTCCTGCCTGCGTCTTTCTCCTCCTGCCTGCGTTTTTCTCCTCCTGCCTGCGTTTTTCTCCTCCTGCCTGCGTTTTTCTCCTTCTGCCTGTGTTTTTCTCCTTCTGCCTGCGTCTTTCTCCTTCTGCCTGTGACTTTCTCCTTCTGCCTGTGACTTTTCTTTTTACCAGTGACTTTTCTTTTTACCAGTGACTGTATCATGTAATGCAGACTTTGAAATAGTCTCCAGAATTACTTCAGTAGATATAGATAAATAGATATAGATGGATAAAGCACTCAGGGAGTATGGTGAATTATCTTTAGGTGTATTAGCAGTGATTATAGTTTCTGCCGTCTTTCTAAATCTGGCCATCGTCAAAGTCGTTCAGTGAGTTAAGGTGGTGGTGTCTGATGCTTTGAATGTGTCAGGTGGTTGTGCTGCTGTGTTTACTGTAGGTGCCTGGTGGTGTAGTGGGTTAAGGTGGTGGTGGTCTGATGCTTTGAATGTGTCAGGTGGTTGTGCTGCTGTGTTTACTGTAGATGCCTGGTGATGTAGTGGGTTAAGGTGGTCCAGCCAGATGTGCTGTGGAATATTAATAGGTCTGTTCACCTGTGGCAAAGCTAACAGGTCTACTAGTGTTACTTTTTTTTTCTCTCCAAGGAAAGTGTAAATATCTGCTCTTGGAGAACTTTGAGTGATTTTATGAAATACAAAGCTGCTCAGCCTGAACTTTTGATTTATCATGTCAGCCATTGCCTAAGTTGACTGTTGGGTGCATTTCAGTTTGACTTTAAGGAGGCATTGTAGTGGCTTATGAAATACAAAGTTGCTCGGCTTGAAATTTTGAGTTGATTTGATAGGTCAGCTGTTGCATCAGCTGATTATTAAACGGTTGTCAGTTTTGGCCATTAGGAGGCATTTTAATACAAGTTTCACATTCTGAGTTTGAAAGAAACTTAAATATTGACTGCAGTCTGTGCAGATAGGCTCTTGTTGTTTAGGTACAGAATTTAAACTTGTGATCTTGTGTTTAGGTAATCCAGTTGGCTGGTGTTTGAAGGTTAGGTGTGTGTGTGTGTGTGTGTGTGTGTGTGTGTGTGTGTGTGTGTGTGTGTGTGTGTGTGTGTGTGTGTGTGTGTGTGTGTGTGTGTGTGTGTGTGTGTGTGTGTGTGTGTGTGTGTGTGTTAGATTAGGTCAGTGGGTGTAGGTGTAGAGTAGGTCAGTGGGTGTTGTAGATTAGGTCGGTGGGTCTGGGTGTACATTAGGTCAGTGGGTGTAGGTGTAGAGTAGGTCAGTGGGTGTGGGTGTAGATAGAAACACAGCTAATGTGTTGTTGTATTTGCAGGAAACAGATGGCGTCTAACAAGATCTGTGAAGAAGATATCAAAATGGCAAGATGAAGCCAGCTGGGTAAATAAGCCAGCTGGGTAGAGGAATATGCTGTATGTTTGAAGAAGATTGGTAATGTGTTAAAACTGCATCTCAGTCATTTTGCTTTAACTTGGCCTAAAAATACCTTACTAGTCACGAAGAAGTGCTGTGGAAAGGTTTCAACGACCTAAAATTACCATCTTTGAATCGTGTTTAGCTATACTGTATTAGATCAAAATTAGTGATGGTAGTTATGCAGTGTGGTGGAAAGGTTGTAGAGCCAGTGAACTAAGTGAAGTCAGCTGTCAAAGGATATGTCTTGGCCAAGTTTAAGTGAAAGAACTGTAGTTGTGTGTACAGAAAGTCCTCGTTTATGCTAGTCAAGAAGTGCTGTTTTCATGTACGTTAAATCCAAGTAATTGTCATTGTGTTCTCTGGCTGGTTTATATGGTAGTGCTGAAGTGATGTATTTTGTGGCCAGGCTTATCTGAACAGGAACATGATGGTCTGCTGGCTGCATTGGCCCGTATCCTGTAGTCCACCATTTTCCTTTATGGGATGATAGGGAGGTATTAGACTAGTAACCAAGGAGACTCGTGTACTCCACCATCCTTGGAGGATAAGGGAGGGAATTGGGGCATGTTTTGTTTGATGGCATTGTGAATTGAAGTACGTTGTTGATCAACCCCAGTCTGCCTGGCCAAGCAGACCCATCAACCACAGGCAAGCAACAGCCTTGCTACCTCATTTAGTGAACCAGTGTTCCCTTGTGGTTGACAGTGCCCTGCAACGGCAAGGTGCGTTGAATAGTGTGGAGGTTCGGATCCTGAATGGATGCTGCATTTGCATAATCCAGTTAACATGGGCACCATAGCAGGCCCCACATCACTCCATTATTTGGTGATATGGTTACCACCCAATATTGTAAATGGTTTCCTGGGTTGCAGGAAACCATTAGGCCTGTCACCTGGTGTAGAACCATATGAAGTGGAAAGAAGAGAAAAAGTAACAGGAAGGAGAGGGAGAAGTAGGGAGTGAGGACAAACAGAATGATAAAGTTGAAGGAAGAATAGGTAGTACTACAGTGCAACCTCAAAAGTTTGCAAACCTCTAAAGTTCAATTGCCTTAATTTATGAAAAATGTCATTTTTATTTACCAAAACTAGCTCAGAAATAACCAGAGACTATTAAAAAAAAAAAAAAAAAAAAAAAAAAAGCTACACCCATCTGGTACTGATGACCTCACCATAAAGCGTGTGATCACCCATAATAATAATAATTTCCTTTCCTCCTCTTGGGTAAGCTCTTTATTATTTGAGTCAGTTTTATCATATCCAAATTTGACCATAATTGTGGCTTCAAACAGGTGTCCTGGCTTTACCAATTAGTGCAGTGCTGGGAACAAAAATGATGCAGTATAAGAATGCAGCCAAAAGTACTTAGTGTGTGTGTGTTGTGAAATGACTGGTGATGGAAACTACCATGTATGATAAATTTGACAGTTCTCAGTGCTGTACCAACTGAAACTAGAGTATATAACTCATTGCAGGTGTTGTCAAAGATAGCAGTGGTGTTAAACCTGACAGAGTATGACATTACAAAGCAGTGTGATAAGGTTTTTAAGTTTTTGAGTGGAATTATGGTAAATATTCCTTTATCACGCAACACCATGCAACACCACTTGTCAGACGTCAACTGATTTTATTCACTTTTGACTGAAGCATGATTGTTGGTAGGCAGCAGTCTTAGTGTAATTCAAATAGATCATTTGCATCACACTTAAACCACTGTGCAATCTATTTTTGAGTAGATATAAACCACCACCATCTTCCCTTTTTTTTTCACACACACACAATGTACTTAAGTATTTCATCACTGAGATTGCAGTATTTCTGCAAGATCATAGTAATGCAGACTGGCAGTAATTGTACATATCATAAAATGTCATAAAATAAACTGTGTAATCAGTGCACAATATGTGAAGTGTAGCATCATGTATGGGTTGGTTATATGGTTACCACCCAACATTGTAAATGGTTTTCTGGCTTACAGAAAGCCATTAGGCATGTTACTCAATGTAAAGCCACCTGAAAAGGAAGGAGTAATAAAAATTGACAGGAAAGATGTGAGAAATAGGGAGAGAGGAGGACAGAAACAAAAATAATGGAGATAGTGGGCAGTGCTACATCAAGGAGTGGATGGTGGTTGCTGAAACATGTAAATATTCATGTTCAGTACTGTAGTTTTTACGTAAATAAATGAATGCATAATTACTGTCCCTTACAACTTAATGAGTGATGTTAAATATGAATACAACTGCAAAGTGTTTTAGAACAAGGGGACATACACAAGATGAGGAAAGGAAATGTGAAAGAAACACTTCATGGTTTGTAGCTATTATAGTACTGATCCTTGAGTTAAGAGATGAGATAAATGGTAGTGTTAACACTGGAAAATAGGATGCCTGAAGCCAGCTAGTTAGCCCAGACAACAAAGCTTGTGTCAAAAGCATGTCTAAACCATGAGAATTAAGATAGCCACAGAAATGCTTTATTAAAAGTTCAGATATTTCAAAAGTATCAAAAGGACACAAGAACTTCGAATTTAAGAGGTTGCAGTGTATATCAAGTGAGTGGATGATCACAGTCACCTACCGCCTGCAGGACTAGTAATCAAGGAGACACATGAAAGCAAGCCTCCTGTACCTGTAAAGTGTATTGCTATAGCACATTGATATGACTAGTAGCCATAACCAAAGGAGACTGCCACCTCATAAAGGCAACTTTCTCCATTGTCTGTTAAATTTGTTATAGCATGTTATCAAACCTGACAGATCCCTGTTCCCTTTTGTCTCAGTTTATGGCAGTGTGTAGTGTAATTGGAGGGTTGATAACGACTAGTAACCAAGGGTGATGGTATCGAGGGCTGGTGGTGGTACTGTCAAAGCTGAGGGAGTGTTGCCATGTGTGGATTACCGCTAGGGTGTGGGAAGGAATTGCAACTTGTTCACTGTTTGATGAGAGGCTGTGTATGTGATGTTAGAGGTAGACTGTGAAAAATGCTGACATGGTGTGTGCAGTGTGTGGGGGGGGAGCATATGGAGATTTCAGGCATGAAAGGATTAGTCTTGCTGTTGAGTGTGTGGCGGATTTTTTTAATTTTTATTTTGAGGACATGCAGTGTGCTGGAGGTGGAGCTGGTGTTAGCTGTGTGGCTAGGGTAGAGGGAGTGGCTGGAGGAAGTTCAGAGAGCTGTTGCCTCCTGACATTGAGAGGGCTCTCCCTCAGTGCTAAGGGATCTTTGTATGTGGCACGTGTTAGCAGTGTAATGCTGTATGGTGGTGAGACCTGGGCAGTGAAGGATGAGGATGTTCATAGGCTTAAACATACAGTAATGACAACAATTAGATTTGTTTTTAGTGCATCCATGAATGACAGGCCTTGGGAGGGGTGTTAGGACTGCAGTTGAAGGAGTTGAGAAGAATGGGACTTGAATGTATTGATGTAGTGATGAGGAGGGGTAGGTTGAGATGGTTTGGACTTGTGGAGAGGATGGAGGGTGAGAGCTGTGATTGTTTAGGGTCGAGTTGTGAGAGGCAGACTAAAAAAGACCTGGGATGAAGTCAGAGTGAGACCTCAGGGATAAGGGACTGGACAGGGAGACTGCCAGAGATCAAGTAGTATGGAGAGTTGCCATTAGGTGACCAAGGCTATGCAGGCATGTTGAAGCCTTTGTAAGCGATAGGAAAATAAACGAAGTAACCAAGGAGACTGTCATACCTCATAATTAAGGACCATCAAACAATGGAACCCCTCTCCCGCCCCACTCCATTTTTTATTTTTTTTTTTATTTTTTTTTTTTTAAATCAGTGCAACCCTTCTATTAATTTTGTCAAACAATGCAACCCCAATCCCCCCAATCTTCATTTTTTTTTTTTTTAAATAAAACGGCGTAACCTCTCCCCCCCCCTTTTTTTTTTTTTTCCCAATGCAACCCCCCTCATTCTCCAGTTTTTTCCATTTTTTTTTTTTCCAATTCTGTCAGTTGATAAGTGTTTCTGTAAAGTTTAGTCAGGGTACAGAATTTTCCATTACCAGTTGTATGGTGGGAATACTCTTAGTTTAGGCCATACCTGTGGCTAAACGAGGACATCTGTATATGCACTGTACAGTATTTGTGGATGTGGGAGCATCTCTTGGCCAGTCAGTTAGACCATAGGATTTTTCAGCAGAACTTCACTCGTGTAGATTTTAATATATTGCGGCCCTTCATGATCCCATATCCATTACTTATATATTTATATGTGCTGACCATATTTTCTTTATTCCAATAAATGTATCTTTAATGTAAATGCTTCTTTAATATAAATGTTTCAGTATTTTGTCTAGTGAAGTAGAGTTTATCACCTTTTAAGACTAATGAAAAACAGCTTGATTTTGACAAGGCAGTCTTATAATTTCCGATATTTGAGAGGTAGTTAAATTAATTGTGCTTTTTAAATCTAACGTCAGTTGCTTTGCCAATGAGTGAAGTATTGCTGCAACTTTTAATCAAAATACTAAACGCACAACCAAAGATCTGCAGCTTAAAAAAAAAATAAATGCATGCTCCTGGTCCAGACCAAAAATTATTTGAAACATCTCGACATATTGCATCAGTGGCACATAGTGATGCAGCTTGCCAATTTTTATTCCATCTGACTACAACTGTTTCATGTTTATTTCATTTGTACTGCTGTGTCAATGGTCACTGCCCCTCCGAAACGTCTGCTTGCATCCCTCCACCACCCTGGCGGGTTCGTAGCACCTGTCTAGCAGCAAACTCTCATCCGTTTTCTGTCCAGCTCTCAAGTGCAGGAGTTAACCTTCATGTACGCAGTAGGTCAACTCTGGAACTGCTTTTCACTCTTCCTACTGCCTATGATCCTCCAGTCTTTTTAATGCTGTGTCTAGGCATCTCAAGGTGAACGATCTTGAATTTGGCACTTAACTTAGTTTTTTGTTGGAGGGAACAGTCGTTCAGGTTTTCTAGCATTTGGTTCCTTCTTCCTTGCATAAAATATTGATTTAAATTGTTGTGGGAACAACATTGCCTAAAAATTACCTACTGTAGTGTTCATCTGTCATGTTGGACTAAAAGACCTGTTGCCTGGGTATGAATGGCTTGGTAGGCCAGGAACAGCATTACTGATTTTATACATACAGTACTTTATTAGTTGCCTACTTGCACCAGACCATGAGCAATATATTTTAACTTCAGGCAGTCTTGGTTAAGGTGTGTGTGTTTATGATCAAGAAATAAACAAGAGTTATATAAACTGTAGCAGCCAGTTCATAAGTAACCTTGTAATTTTTTAGAAGTGCTATTCCAAGATTTTTTAAGGGAACGAAGTCTTAAAAGGCGAGAAATGTTACTTCAATACTTGTAAAAATATAACGTGGCTCTCTCTCTCTCTCTCTCTCTCTATATATATTTTAAAAAGATCTGTTATTGGTAGGTAGGTTATGTCAACATTCCACGAGTTTAGTAAGAAATCATATGTCATTTGGTTGTCTGTGCTCCATAAATTAGAATTGGGAGACTAAGGGATGGAGTGGAGAGGGAGAGAATTAACTAGGAGTGTATGTGAGTGAGGAGGTAGGAGGGTAGACCAAGGATGAGATGGAGGGCTGGAGTGAGAGACTAAGGGCCAATTCACACTATTTGGTTCGTCTTCGTAGGGTTACGGTTCATTTGCTATGTCACTGTTCACACTATACGTCCATGATCTCGTCAGTCTGCGTGCAGCTGTGGCTTCGACAAGAAGCCTCAGATATTAGTGTAAAGCAGCTTGCTGCAACTTTCATTTTTGCACAACTACTTAGGTGACAATGCCACTGATGTTACAACCATGAATGTCACGAACAATGCAAGCTTCTTTAGTAGACATAACTAGACAGGGAGGAAATGCTCCACAAGGTGCATTCGTTGTAAAAGAAATTTAAAAGATTCTTGAAGTCCCACTGGTTCTCTTCCATGGGCATAAAGAGGGTTGAGAGAGAACCTACCAATGGTTATGAACAGGATGTTGGGAGAACCTGTGAATGGTAATTAATAGGCTACTTGAGAGAGAGCCAGTGAATGGTAATGGATAGGGTGTTAAGAGATACCCTATGAATGGTAATGAATAGGATGAAGGATAAAATGCTATTTGTCACACTGTTATAATAAAATAGTGAAATATTTAAATATCTTACCCAATTTTTCCAATCCCTCTCCTATTAATTTCCATATTTTTTCTTTCACATGGTTATCGTTATATTTTCTGTTGCCCATGTCATATAGTTCCTTGTAGCCTCTGACCAGTTCTCATAACTTCTCGTCACTCATGACTGCCAAAAGCAGTGACAGGCTAAAGTTGTCCTCTGTCATCTGTAAACACACCGTGACTGATACGTATCGATGATCACACTGATCAGTGGAGGTACGGAGCGTTTCCATACGTATACGTTTCGTTCGTTAGAGATTTCTTCCAAACGTAGCCGATCCGTACGAGTGAAAGGCGCACGAAAGATGAACAATAAACGGAAAATATAGTGTGAACAGCCCCATTGATTTCGAAAAAATTAACGTATGAAAGCCGTACGGAGATGAACTGTGTAGTGTGAATTGGCCCTAATGTGTGTGAGGTGGAGGGGGGGGAGAGGGAAACTGAGGGATTGAGTAGAGGATGTTGTAAATTGAAATGGGATGGAGAGAGAAACTAACTAGGAGTGTATGTGAGTAAGGTGGATATGGGGTAAGAGGGAGGGGGAGACTGAGGATGAGATGGAGGGATGAGTGGAGGTATATAGGAGAGGAGGGTGTAAGTTGGGGGTGGAGTATGAGAGTGAGGTGGAGGGATGGAATAGAGGTATGAGAGGGAGGTGTAAGTGGGGGGGATGGAGAGTGAGACTAAGTAGGGGTTTGTGTGAGTGAGGTGGAGGTGGGGAAAGTGGCAGGGGGAGACTGAGGATGAGATGGAGGGATGGAGTGGAGAGGTACAGTATATGAGAGAGGGGGTGTAAGTTGGAGGGGGAGGAGTGGAGTAGGAGACTAGAGTGTATGTGAGTGAGGTGGAAGGATGGAGTGGAGAGGTGCATGAGAGAGGAGGGTTTAAGTTGGGGGGTGTAGGGAGATTAATTCTGAGAGTGTATGTGAGTGAGGTGGAGACTGAGGATGAGATGATGGGATGGAGTGGAGAGATATATGAGAGGGGGGTGTAAGTTGGGGGAATGGAGAGTAGGAAACATAATCAGGAGAGTGTATGTGAGTGAGGTGGGGGGGAGCTGAGGATGAGATAGAGATGGAGAGGCGAGGAGGGTGTAAGTTGGGCTGTGTGAAAGACTAACTAGGTGAGTGTATGTGAACAAAATGGAGGGATAGGGGATGGGGTGCAAGTTGGTGGAATGGAGAGTAGGAAAGTTCATTAGGAGGGTGTATGTGAGTGAGGTTGGGGGGGGGGGCTGAGGATGAGATAGATATGGAGAGGTATATAAAGGGGGGGGGGGTGTAATCTGGGGGGAGGGCAGGTAGATGGCAGTGGACAGGGAGGAGATATGTACCCTCACAGGATCAAGGTGTCTGGCTGTAGGTAGATATAGCATGTCCACACTTTCACATTGTTATAGTTATATGGCCATTATATATTTTTACAGTTTTATTTGCTTGAGATTATACTCTGAACTTTAGCTTGGCCTAAAATTTTAAATTTTTCCAGCCTGAATTATGAGTTGTAACTTTCTTAAAACAGGATAGTAGACAGTGTGAAAAGGATTATGAGTAATAGCATTGCCTTTCTGTGCCTCGAGTAACTCTTATGTGACACAGCTGGAAAAGACTGAAAAATTGGGCCAAGTTAGTGAAGAGTAAATATTGTTCAGTGGAATGTGATTTTGTTGATATTTAACATGCATCACAACCAGTCCATGTTGTTATTTTTGAACCTCTTCAGTACTGTTACATCTTTTCTCAGTGTATTGTTGCTGTCCCAGATGATTTTATTCTTGCTGCCGCCAGACGATTTTACTCAGCTTAGGAAGGGGGTGTCTCTCATACTGAATGGAGGCTATGTCCCCTCCAGTATGAGATCGCACTCCAAGCTGAATAAAATGTCCTCATACTGAAGGGGTTAATTGGCTCATATCTTTGGTATACTGTATGCCATGTTAACTAATGTTGCATTGCTTCCTGTTTAACATGCCTTAGCAAACACACGTTGCGTGGTGCACACAGTGTTTAGCAATGCATGTTAAGTAGCCCTTTTGATCACTCTGTCGTATGCCATGTGTTCTTGTATAGCTCTGCCTAGCATTAGCTGGGCAGAGCAATACAAGACATGGCCTCTACACAGTGATTTGAAGGGCACGGTCTTGGAAGCATCTTGGGGTAGGGCACAGAACCTATCTCGATAAATCGGCCACGAAAATACGGACTGGCAACCCTCCCTTGGGGTTGCCAGTCCTTATTTCTCTGGCCGATTTATCGAGATAGTTTTTTTTGCATCTTCTTCGCTTAAATGTATCTAGTGGAAATAAAACCAATGTATTATTACAATGTCTTTATTATATACATATACCTTTTTTGTATATTACTTATATATGTATAGTACTTTGAAAAATATCAGAAAGAGAATACCAATAGACATGAAGAGTACGAAGGAGACATCACTTCATACTATTCATGTCTATTGGCATTCTTTTTCTGATATTTTTCAAAGTACTATACATATATAAGTAACTTATAACATATTCAAAATTTAGCACTTAGAAACAATTATGAACTTAAAAGGACAATATACAAAGACATTAAAGAATAAAAGAAACATATTAAAAACAAAACAAGACACATGAAGAACAGCAGGACATAGCACAGAAGACAGGGCAGGACACAGCACAGATGACAGGGCAAGAACAGAAGGACATGACACAGATGATGGAAGGACATAGCACATGACTGGGCAGGGCAAAGCAAGACAGAGCATAGATGATGGAAGGACACAACAGGGCAGGTCATAGCAAGGCAAGACAAGCAGGATACAGCAAGAGATGGAAGGGCAGGACACACAAAGGAAAAAATAGCAGATATGGAAGGGCAGGACACCCTAAGCAAGAACAGCAGGACACAGGGTAAGAATAGCAAGGAGGGGAGGACAGGCCAAGGATGGCAGGGCACAGCAAGAGTGCAGATGACAGTGCACGGGTGTAGGGCAGGACAGGGGTGGCAGGGCACAAAGCAGGACATAGCACAGATGATGGAAGGGCACAACAGGGCAGGTCATAGCAAGGCAAAACAAGCAGGATACAGCAAGAGATGGAAGGGCAGGACACCCTAGGCAAGAACAGCAGGACACAGGGTAAGAATAGCAAGGAGGGGAGGGGAGGGGAGGGGAGGACAGGCCAAGGATGGCAGGGCATGGCAAGAGTGCAGATGACAGTGCATGGGTATAGGGCAGGACAGGGGTGGCAAGGCAAGACAGGGGTGGCAAGGCAGGGCAGGGGAGGGAATAGCAAGGGTGTAGGGGAGGGAAGGAAAGTGCAAGGGTGCAGGGCAGGGGTGGAAGGACAGGACATGGTTGACAGAACAGGGATGGTAGGACAGGACATGGTTGACAGAACAGGGATGGAAGGACAGGAAAAGGATGACAGGAATAGCAAGGGACACCTGGTAGGTCATAGCAAGGGTGGGGGTGGTAGGGTGGGTTGCAGGGTGGTAAGGTTAGGAAGAGGAAGAAAGAGGGGAGGAAGAGGAAAGAAGAAATGGGAGAGAAGAACGAGAAGAGGAGGTCTAATACAATAAGAGGGGGAAGAGGAGGAGAGGAAGCCTAATACAAAAAGGGGAGGAGGAGGAAGGAAGAAAAGAATGAGGAGGAGGAGGAGGAAGGAAGAAAAGAATGAGGAGGAGGAGGAAGGAAGGAAGAAAAGAATGAGGAGGAGGAAGGAAGAAAAGAATGAGGAGGAGGAAGGAAGAAAAGAATGAGGAGGAGGAGGAAGGAAGAAAAGAATGAGGAGGAGGAGGAAGGAAGAAAAGAATGAGGAGGAAGAAAAGAATGAGGAGGAAGAAAAGAATGAAGAGGAGGAGGAGGAAGGAAGAAAAGAATGAGGAGGAAGAAAAGAATGAGGAGGAGGAGGAGGAAGGAAGAAAAGAATGAGGAGGAGGAGGAGGAAGGAAGAAAAGAATGAGGAGGAGGAGAGAGGAAGGAAGAAAAAGATGAGAGGAGGAGGGAGGAGGAAGGAAGAAAAGAATGAGGAGGAGGAGGAGGAGGAAGGAAGAAAAGAATGAGGAGGAGGAGGAAGGATGAAAAGAATGAGGAGGAGGAGGAGGAGGAGGAAGGAAGAAAAGAATGAGGAGGAGGAGGAGAGGAGGAGGAGGAGGAAGAAGGAAGAAAGAATGAGGAGGAGGAGGAGGAAGGAAGAAAAAGAATGAGGAGGAGGGAGGAGGAAGGAAGAAAAGAATGAGGAGGAGGAGGGAGGAGGAAGAAAAGAATAAGGAAGGAAGATAAGAATGAGGAGGAGGAGGAGGAAGGAAGAAAAGAATGAAGGAAGGAAGGAGGAATGAGGAGGAAGGAAGAAAAGAATGAGGAGGAACTAAGAAAGAATGAGGGAGGAGGAGGAAAGGAAGGAAAGAATAAGGAGGAAAGGAAGAAAAGAATGAGGACGAGGAGGGAGGAAGAATAAAGGAAGAAGAGGAGGAAAAAAGAAGAGGAAGGAAAAAGAGGAAAAGAACAAGGAGGAGGAGGAGGAAGCCTAATACAATACGGGGAGGAAGAAGAAGGAAGAGAAACAAGAAGCCTAATACAATACTTAACTATATGAAGTACTAAAACACACAGAGAATAAACACTCAACTTTGTTTTCCTTTGTAATATTAATGCCAGGAAGGGGTATCATTAGTTTATGCTTCAAAAACTGCTTGTGGGTCAAATAATAATAATAATCTACTATCATCTAGCCAGATCAAGACAAACAAACCAAGTCATTTCATGAACTCACATATTATATTTACACTCACATAGTCACAATCATAACCACAATAACTATCACATCCACATCACAAACTCACACACACTCACTGAACCAACAATACTACTACACACAATACAACTGGCAAAACAGTAACAGACACTAAATGTCACTCAAAAATACACTTGTCACAAACCTTATCTCAAATTCAATGTTAATTCATCTAAATATATAATTTCAAAGAAACAAGCATATGAATGAAGACAGATATATATCAATTATTA